>NC_136482.1:3954517-4017017 GCF_053919585.1 Euprymna scolopes | reverse complement strand
TATATATATATATATATATATATATATATATATATATATACTAGCAGTTCCGCCCGGCTTTGTTCGGGCCCTATGTACTGTTCATAAGGTTATGTGCATATGTATATATTAAAAAGTGTGAATATGTAAAGTAATGCCTTTCTGCATAATAGCCTTCCTTCACTACCATAGAGTAGAGACATACAGACATTTTCACTTTTATAGATATATAGATAGTATAGGCACCGCCAAAACTGGGGGTGGGGGGCAGGTCAGTACTTTTTGACGGACCGTCTTTTTAAAAATCTACCAAAAATCAGGTAATTATCCGATCAATACGAAATTTTCAGCGATTATTAAGAGAAGAATGAACTTTATAACAGTGTACTTATTGTTTATAAACGATATTTATATATATATATATTTTTGCTTACAAACCCCCCTTGTTTTGAAGTGGGAACAAACATGCTTAAAATAATCATCTGAAACTGAACAAAACATATTGTGTTGTTGTAAGGGACAGAATTATAGATTTAAAAAAAAAAATAGTTTGCATACCTTATTTTGACGTCTGAATATCAGAACTTCGATTGTGTTTAATTATCCCGCTTTTGAGTTTTGAAGTGTGAAATTCGGTGAATATGTTAAGTAAAATAATTAATTTAAGTTAAGCAAAACAAAAAAACATTTTTTTTAATATTCATACGAAAAAAGCCATTTTAAAATCTTTGATAAATAAATTAACAATTTTTTTAGCGAGCCGAATAATGCATGACCATTATTATTAAACAGGGCATGCTTTGAAGAATCGATACAAAAAAAATCGATAAATATTGTGCCCTTTGTGTTAAAAATAGCATCATTTTTTTCGATCCCGTTTGAAAAACGTTTGCCGCCTTTGGACTACGGTGGACCAAACGCGCTGAAATAATTTCTTTTTATTCTGCTTTAAATTACCCCCCCATTTTGGGGAGCCTGGCCCCCCCACACATACACATTAAAAACCAAACTCATACAAATGGTCACCCATCTGGTACTGGCCAGCCTCAGCTTAATAATACATTGAAATTTTCGTCACTGAAAAATAAGTTTTTTTGGCCTGTTTGGTCTTCCATAGTTTGCTTCTTATCAAACGCAAACGTAAACAGTGTCGATCTAGACTCTAGATCGACGCGAAATAACTGGTTACATATATGAATAAGTGGAATTATTTGAAATCCAGATACTTATATTATAATATTTTTGCATATTCTCTTAGAAAATCATCCTAAATCTTAGTTAGACAATAAATAAATAAATTAATTATTTCAAAAACCTTTTTTTTTTAAATATTTATGTACGTTTTTTGTGCAAGACAAAAAATGTCCATTGTTAACTTTTTGGGAAAATTTAACATTTAAAATTTAATTAAAAATAGTAGAAAAAGTTTTACATTATTCTGTTTTCTATATGATAAAATTCAGGGTTTTATCTTTCTGGAAAAAAAGTTACTCAGAAATAATGGATTTTAATAAATGTAATTTCGTTTTAAAAAACAACAACTTGATTTTGCGGCCATTTTTGGCGGTGCCTAAGATAGTAGATAGATAGATTAGATGCAATATTTGTAATGATCTAAAAAGTATAAATAAAAAAAAAACTCATGCGCCACCACCGAGAATCGAAACCAAAACGTTCAGCTCATGATTTATTTTGCCTCCGCCGTCAATGACTGGGTTATGAGAACATGTTTGGTGTTAGGCTAAAAATTAAAACATGAACCAATAGCTACTACGTTATGCATTCGTAATACCGACGTTCGATCTTCATTTGGCAAATTTCATTCTTTTTAATTTTCACACTTTTGCATCGATTTTTCCGGGCTAAAACCAAATATAAGGTTTTGAATGGATTCAAATACCTTCTATATGCAGTTTCATGTCTGTAGACCAAAAGCTCTTGGAGGAGTTTCGTAGGCAAAATTTTTTAAACAAAAATATATACGTATACATAAATATATATGGAAACAATTTCGTGTTTGCTGTAAAGTTTTTACGCAAATATGATGCAAGTATAAATCATGTAGAATATCTGCATGAATATAATTACACGTAAATGTTAACTAAAAATGATTATTCCATTAGAAAACCGAAGCAACTAATAGGGAATTAATTAAAACAAATGTTTAAAAGAATATGCAAATTAGCTAGATTTTTTGCTAGTGAATGCAATCCCACAACCCATATATAAGAAAATTGTATTTTCTTTTTAAATAAATAGAAAAGGGGTTTTTTAAATATAAATATCAATACACACGAAAGAAAAACGAATTTAAAAAAAAAAAGGAGTACTAGCATTTCAGCACGGCGTTGCCCGGATGTTTGGAGATATATCCTGAGCAACAAAAAAAAAGGGTCAATTTTTTAAACTTTGACCCCTATTATGACCCCTTAACATTTATTGTTTTGGGCTCAAATCAAGTTATTAAGTTAAATCCACGTCCAAGAAACCTATATCGAAAATTTCAAGTGTTTAGACCTAAAATCTTCGGAGGAGTTATGTAGAGTTCTCAAATGTCAAATCGTTGAACTTTGACCCCTTAACAGCCAAATTTCTGACCAAAAACCGATCACATAGATTTTCCGAAATCTCAGTACCCTGTATGTCAAATTTCGAGTCTGTAGACTAATAATTGACAGAGTTATTGCGTAGGGAAATGTACACAGACACACAGACAGACAGACACGTTCACTTTTATATATATATATATATATATATATATATATATAGAGAGAGAGAGAGAGAGAGAGAGAGAGAAAGAGAAAGAGAAAGAGAGTGTGTTCCAAAAGAAAATGAGTGATTTTAAATTTGATTAACTTCCTCAATATTTAAGTTATGCTTACCAATTTTCATATGTAGATAGATGAGCCTCCCCGTGATGTTGGAAGATATAGTAAGATAGCATAGTCTATATATTCTAATTTTATTTAAACAACTTAATTTAATTTGTTAGGATTAATCTAGGGTATGTTTTTTCACAAGGTCTAATTTTAGTTATGAAAAATGATGTCACTCAAATGTCCACCATTTTTATTTTCATTCTCTTGTGCTCTGCAGGGCATTTTCCAGCACATCACTTACTGTTTCAGGGCTTATGACCCTAATTTCCTCCTCTGAATTGTTTTTAAAGACATTTATTGTGGCTGGTTTGTTTACGTATACCTGCTCTTTGAGGTAACTCCAAAGGAAGAAATCTGCACATGTGACATCTGGTGAGCAGGGTGGCCAATTTATCTCACAGCCACGAGAAATTATTTTATGTTTAAAATTGTAATTTTGCCACGATATGACGTCATAAGCACTCGTGGCCGTTTGGGCGAAAGCATTTGTCTGTAAGAGTTTACCTTTTTCGCGTTTCATTTTTTATTGATCGTATGGGCACTCCCTGCTATTTTTATTGAAAGAAAATTTGTTTTTACTATTTTTTTTAATTTTTGGAATGGAATTTTTTGTCCAGCGCACGGGCAAGAAAAACGCTAAAACAAGCGCAAAAAAAAAAAAACCCAAACATTAATAACCAAAAAGAAGTTGACGAATTGCAGAGTGAAATGTTTCTACGAATTTTTTAATGAAACTAAGTTCATATCATTAACCACGCACACGTCAATCCTTGATAGCTTTTTCGTTTGAAATAACTATAATTTGCGATTTCGTAGTATCTACGTGATTGTTGTTATATTGTCGAAATAGTTTGGCGAAATAGTTTAGTTACTAACTTCAGTTAAGCGAGTATGGCCTGGCGCAGGACTTTGTTTTTTTTTTTGTTTTTTTTTTTGTTTTTTTTTTTGCTTACAGAATTTTACTTTCGGTGTTTCGCTGATGGCACCCGTTATTTTATTTATTTATTTTTTTTTGCACCTCGTGCTGAAAATTTTGTTTTTCGACTGAGCAACGTCAGAATCCCCCCCTTCTTTGTCGCATTTTTAATCCCCCCTTCTGTTACAATTTTTTTACGACCGAACAAGCTGTCCGTGTGTTTGGGTCTGTGCGTATTAGTATGTCTGCTAAAAACTTTTTTCATACGCATCGGACCGGGTCGAAACTGGATCCATCTTAAAGAGCAATGCCTCGGCTGTATAATATGCGACTATTAAAAAAAAAACCTGTACCGTATTTAGCGTTTTTTTTTTTTCGAGGATCACGCACACATATTAAATTAAAACTGCTAAACACGCTTATTATGCCACATTATGACGTCATAAGCACTCGTTACCGTGTAGGCAAAAAGCATTTGCCACATTATGACGTCATAAGCACTCGTTACCGTGTAGGCAAAAAGCATTTTGCCACATTATGACGTCATAAGCACTCGTTACCATGTAGGCAAAAAGCATTTGTCCTTAGGTTTTTGCCTTCTCTCTCTCTTCCGCGTTTCACATTCGAATCCGGCCACTGCAGCTCATTTTCTTTTTTTTGGTCGAACGGGCATTTCCTGCTTTTTAATTGAAAGAAAATTGTTTTGATTCAGTTATTTATTATTTTTCGAGGAGGGGGGGCAATTTTTTTTTTCAAGCGTACGTACCCGCTTGTATATAGCCATCAAAACGTGCTCAATATCCGGAGAAGAGTTTCCTCAGCTCGTATCCTTTTGTCACGTGCGTCTTAATGTTTTAGGGGGGGGAGATATTACATTGTCGTGTTTTTATCCGTTCTTTTAAGTAGGATTACTGTATCTTTTATTTTTGAAATTGTTGTGCGGGTATCGACGTTGCCCACGTTAGAGTTTACATATTATAATTAAAAAGTCCTCAATATCGTTAGTATAGCAAGTGTGTCCAAATAGAACTACATGCGGCCCCGAGCAACGTCGGGTATCTCTGCTAGTCTAATATTAAACAAATACTTGCCATAAATCGTCCCAATAAGTAATTAAACATTGCTGATTTTATTATGGCACAATGGAAAGCGCCGCTTTTTGGGGAGCTGGGGGTCTACATTAATAAACCTTGTGCCTAACTTGGTCTGTACTTGTGAGGCGCAGATGTATTAAGCAGATGTTTGTGATTTTGGAAATGTCTTGCTATGACTCCAGCCAAGAATAACAGTCTGTTTATAATATTGAACCAAAGCAAAACGATATAAGACCTTAGAATTTGAAAGGACAAACTCGAAAGAATCATGGATACAAAAACAATGTTTAAACATTATGTATGAATGTATCCCCCCCTCTCTCTATCTCTCTATCTCTCTCTTTCACTTCCCGTATCTCTCTCTTTATTGAAAGAGAGAATTGAATTTCATTCTATTGTTTTAAATAGTTGACGCTTGCATTCTGGAATCGGTGAACGCGATATTGGTTTCAAGTGGTCTTTATAAAAATATGCTCCTCATTGTTAAATCGTAAATAAATTATATTTTTATAAAAATGCATTTGTTCGATATTTTTATATAAGCGTTAAATTACAGCATGCCATTAATACCGACGATGGGAAGATGCCTTACACGACGCAATGAAGACAAGAAGCGACCCATGCTAGCCAACTATAGCCAACATCTCGGCCCGTTTTTGTTGATGTTTCCATGTGCTATCGTTTGGATATCGTTTATCCCCCGGGGAGTTGGCTGCGTTCATAGGACGTTTCTCAACCAAGTAACTCTCCCCGGGAAACGAGAGGGTCATACTATTCCTCATGTTCTAATCCTCACATAACATTTGTCTTCAAACTGTAGATTCATTTAATTTTGTAAGGGCTTTTTTATAACAGCGCTGGATCTTCCCTAAGCATCAACAACGATTACACTTTCTGTAAATAAGACAATAACCGTGAATAAAATAAAAATATGTAGAACTAGCAGTTCAGCCTGGTTTGCTCGGGTCCTATGTACTGTTCATAACTTGTCCTATGTGTGAATACCCTTTATGTAAAATTTCAAATGTTGAGACTAGAAATTGGCTAAGTAATCTGGTAGCGACCGCAGAGGTTTATTTTTTTTTAATTTGACCCCAATTTTGACACCTTAACATTCATTCGTTTGGTATTAAATCGAATTATAAAGTTTGATCCATGTCCAAGTAACCTACATTTATAATTTCAAGTGTTTAGATCCAAAACCGGCACAGGAGTTTTGTAGAGTTTTCAAATGTAAAATCGTTGAACTTTTACCTCTTGTCAGACAAATTTCTGGGTCGAAAACCGAATTTACATAAATCTCAATACTCTTTATGTCAAATCTCAAGTCTCTAGACTGAAAATTGACAGAGATATTTTGTAGTGAAATATACATAGACACACACAAACAGATATTTTCACTTTTATAGATATAGTAGGAGTTCAGCCGGCTTTGCTCTGTTCTCATGTACTGTTCATAACTTGCCTTACGTGTGAATATACTTTATGTAAGATTTCAAATGTTTAGACCAAAATTTCGTAGAGACCGCAGAGGTCATTTTTTGAAAAACTTTGATCCTAATTTTGATCCCTAAACATTTGTTATTTTGACCCGAAATTGGCGGAGGAGTATGGTAGAGTTTACAAAGGTCATATTGTTTAACTTTTACGTATTCGCAGCCAAATTTCTGACCGAAAATCGATGAAAAAGATTTCCTCCAATCTCAATACTCCTTATGTCAAATTTCGAGTCTGTAGACTGAAAATTGACAAATTTATTTGGTAGGGAAATGTACACAGACAGACAGACATACATTTTCACTTATATATATATATATATATATATATATATATATATATATATATAGATAGATAGATAGATAGATAGATAGATAACTAAAGACTCGAGGAAATTGTATTTTATAGACGACAGGTGCGAACGCAGACCAGACTAAAACATACTTATCTAAGTGCACTGGTTAATATAGTTTCAGAGTATTTCCGATAATTTTTGTACGAGTTTCTGGCAAATTTCCTTGCATACGATTTAAAAAGTAATTACAGGCTCATATATGTTTTATGTATTTCGTGAAAGAAAGTTCAACAAAATAATCCGGTCACATATGAAAATGGCGATATTTACAATTTTAGAAAATATTGCAAAGTTGTCGGTAAATAAGATTGATGATATTTTATACTTGGATTTAGAAAGAAATTCGATTCCATAAATCACAATCGTTCATTTTCGTTGAATTCACTCGATTATTTTTTCAAACCTGATTGATTCTAATTTTAGTATAAGTTTCTTCGATTGCATTTTAGAATTTTTATACTCACATAATAAATGATAAAGATATAATTTAAGAAAGGATTTCTGAAGCCTATCAGCTGGATTATCTAATAGAACATGGTTTGTTGGTTGATATTTTATTAAATATTCCGTAGTTATTGTAGCGGAATTGAACAACAAAGTTAGGGAAATTGATTACTTGTGAAAATAATAAAGAAGCTGACTTACATAACGGACGCGCCCTTTTCTTTCCTGTCAGGGGATGGAATAAGGGAATGGAAAAAGAAAGAAAAGATTTTTCGTTTGTAGAAGCCTTGGAAATATACATGTGGCATTATTTTGCGTAGGAGAACAGAAACTGCTGTGAAAAGGACGAATTAGAAGTACCAAGAGATTTTTAGTTTATCGATAGCTAACGACTAGTAGTAGAAATGATAATAATAATAATTCTCATCTTCATCCTCATTAGCATCAGCATAATCATCATTCAATAAACATCCCGTTCTAAGACGTGATTGTGTAAAAAGATGCCATAGAACGTATTCTTTCAAGCCTGATTCGTTAGGAAATGTAATGATGGCACTTTTTTGTGTAAAACATACACAGCAAACCTATATATGTCTATATATCTGAGTATGCGTATTAAAACAATTTAAGTCGACTTGCGCCTACCAAATTCCATTTTATTTTGATCTCTTAACGGCTATTTTTACCGACTAAAGACCGATTAAAGGTAACCATATGTATGGAACATGATGGATATTCTTTAAATCAACTTGAACCTAACAACTTGGGATTTTTTTAAGATAAAAAAGAAATATCGATTGACACTTGAGTTGCTATAAAACACACTTTTATTAATAAATAAATCCATTCGAAACATAAACTCAAGAAAACAATGTCTGACGAGAGAACAAGCTTAAGATTCAAGTGATTGATGATGCCACGTAATTTCGGTCGCAAGGAGGCGCTGCTTCAAAACAAAACCACAGAAAACTCACTTCCTCCTTATTACAAACTACAGTCGCCATTTTAAGTGAAAAGAGGATGGCGGAAATCGTTGTCAGCGTAAAATGATAAAACGCATGCTTTCTATTACTAGATTCGTATTAGCCATCCGGTTCAGATCTCCCTAAATTTAGCACATCGCTTTCAATTAAGTTTATTATTCTTGGAATAAAAACTGATGCGCGCAGTAAACAGATAAGAATATAAATATTATTAATATCAGAAAAAAAAACAGACAAAATATGATTTGGTATAAAATTCATACAAAATGTACGTCACACACACACACACACACACACACACACACACACACACACACACACACACACACACACACACATATATATATATAGATAGATAGATAGATAGATAGATAGATAGAAATTGACTTTCTCATTTTGACGTATGAGGTTCACAATGTCATTTGGAAAATCAACACAGATGATTTTTTTTATAGTAGTGAGGCTTTTTGCAGTGCCAACCATTTGGTATTACTGAATATATATATATATATATATATATATATATATATATATATATATATATATATATATATATATGTGTGTGTGTGTGTGTGTGTGTGTGTAAAGATTGATAATTGTAAATTATGAATCAGTTTCAAAAAGAAAAACAAACAAAATCAAATTAAATGTACGATCGTTTCAGAAAAATAGTCATTTTATTAAAATTGAGAATAAGCACTGACAATAATTGACAAATACTTTTGTTTTCAAATAAAATCTCCCCATCAGCACAAAAGAGAGGGGAAGAATTTAAGACACCAAAATAAAACTAGCATTTTTGTAGTGAGGTGGATAGTCCTTATTGACTTGCATTAGGAAATTTGTTTCAATGTTCCTCTGTGCATCTGTGGGCATGTTTTATTTTAAATAATACAACATACAACAATAAACATGTCCGCATATGAAATGTTAAGAGTCTTATCATCGGCTAGTTTTCATATCATGCAGTTTTAATTTCTGCCCTACCAGAAGATTGATTTCCATTGATGAAAAGAAGCATTCTTTGAAACTCCGCAAATTAAGGAAATCTTAATATCTTTTTAAGTATCTTGTCAAACGATAAATTCTTGTAAATTATAATTTACAGTGTGTAATTATGTTTTTATGACAAGCTCTATTTTCTATGTTGCTTGCATTGAGCTTTTTATTGGATCGTGATTACTATATACACATTAATATGCATATTCGCTTTAAATTTCTAGAAGCTTTTGGCTTGTAAACTTCATGTTGACTTCTTTATGTATATACTCAAAGATAGATAGATAGATAGATAGGGTGAAACGATAAAAGTGTCGCCATAAAAAGAAACAAATCTACAGGATGCATTTTCCAGAAGGGCCGGCGGGAGCGCGGCGAAGACTCGGCGGATGACTGCGATCAGGCTAGCTTTGTTATTGTGGGAAGTCATGTTGGTAATGTTCTCGACGTAGGACCAAACAAAGTATTCCAGCGGGTTCAGGTCTAGGAAGGAGGAGGAGGTCAGTGAAAGAAGGGTGCAAAGTCGTAGCACTCCTTCTGAAGCCAAGTCTGGGTCTCTTTGGACTTGTGGGCCAGCGCCAAGTCCTCTGCCACACTCAGGGTCTGCCAGCGGATATCTAGTTGCACTCTTAAATACATCCAGGTACACTTTGATGTTGACTTTCAAGCCAACTTTGAAAATGTGAGGTGGCATAGTGGGCCCTCTTTTGAAGCCACAGCAAAGCCCATAACCGTGGCCGGAAAACGTTGTTTTTATCACCTTGAGTACATTTCCTGTATTCCTGGCAATCCAGCGATGCATTTTGTAGTGTGCCGGCAAGGGGTCTATTATCATAATTTGATCGGTAGAAAGCATAAGTGGTACATCGGCGTTTCTCCGATCTCGCTCGTTTAATATTGTGTCACTTTCAGACATAATAGAGAGTTCCTATTGCTCTTGGGATTTGTGCACAACTGGCCAACCAGTAGATGATCTGAGAAAAAAAAAATGGTTTCTATCAAACGGAAATAGAATAATGCCGTTTTTTTCTGAGGCGACAATTTTATAGTTCCATCTGTAAATATATACAGATATAAAGAAAAATGGATTAAAAGATAGATAGATAGAAGGATAAAAAGCTAGATAGATAAATTCGATAGATAGAAAGACTTACAGGTTGGATAAAAAGCAAAACTGAAGGATGCAGCAAAGAGATGGGGATCATGCATGAATGAAAAGTGAAAGAGCGGAAAATTGATGGCATTTTTTTAATTATCTCCCTGGAGATGAGATCGGTGTCCATTAATTATAGGGTTTCAAAAGCTTTTGCTTCGATGGCCACTTGATTGATAAAGTCTTCACGTCACAATCGAACTTAATCAAACAGAATAATATTGTGTGCATTCTAAGTCAAAACTTCTACTGCCGCCAAGCATAACTGATATCTGAATTGATTAGCTACAAAATAAACCTTTATATACTTATATACACTGACATATGTGTGTCCTTTTTGTGTTTATATATGTGTGTATATATATATATGTGTGTGTGTGTGTGTGTGTGTGTGTGTGTGTGATTGCTTTTCCTTGACAGAAGTTCGCCAGCTCATCAATTAAGTATTGTGCGGTTTTCTTCACGTAGATGACTTTTTAAAACCAGCTTTAGTCCTACATGAAAGTACACATATGTGACATAAAACGCCCCTTATTTTAAATGCATTCAAATGATAATGTTATGAATCCTCGACTGTCATGTCAGGCCACTTCTAGAAGTGCAGATTAGACCACAAATATGCAAGCTTAGTGTTGCCGAATACGCTGTAATAGCATCTTCATATGACTATCGTACCTTCCTTTGATTGTGTGATTTCAGATGATTTACAAAACCATCTTAGTGCACTTACGTTCCTGTTATAATTTCTCTGACTTAATATTTTCGTTCTGCTTTCTTAAAATACGTTTAAGACAGCAAGTTCTACACGCCGTTCTTCAAAAATTATACAATTTTTCCTGACCATTTTTCTCCACAGTGATCGATATTTCGTTTGGGATTCTCAGTTATGTACATTTATCTTAAGTATTTTCAAGTGTTTTTTCAGAGAATTCCCAAAACATTTTTCATTCCTTCTTTTACACCTCTTAATCTCGCCATAAAACAGTTGTTTAGGAAGTCTTCTGTCCTTTATCCTAACCTAGTGTCCAGTCCAGCGCATCTAATTTTGAGTAATTTCTGTTTCTATACTAGAGTTATTTAATCATTCAAAAACTATACTGTAAGGCGTTAAAGTTTTCCAGTAAGTATTAAGTATTCTCGGAATACAACTTTGATGAAACATCTCCAATAACTTGAGATGCCTTCTATATGTTGTTCAAGTCTCTGACTCATGCAGCAGCGTACTGATAACGCATACTTCTTAAACGCTTAGCTTTGTTTTTGACGTGATTTCCCGATCCGATCACACGTGTTGCTCCAGTATGCCTAAAGCAGAACTGGCTTTGGCTTTTCTATGATTTATCTCAGCATCAAGAGTACAGTCCTTAATCAGCATACTATCAATATATACAAAGTTGTTTGTGACATTTAACTTCTTAACATCAACTAAGATGTTGCGTTCCAGACATGGCATTTCTAATATATATATATATATATATATATATATATATATATATATATATATATATATTACACAGTGATCACCACTTATCAAGGCCCGGAAGCCATTCAGGGATAAGGGTTATTGCAAGTACATTATGTTAGTGTGGAGATTTGATGAAGTGTTTAATTAAGGGGGCGGTTCATTAGGAATTTGTTAACATTGGATTTGAAGACATCCAAGTTGTAGTCCGGAGAGAAGCAGACAGACGGAACAGAGTTCCACAGGCGTGCAGTTCTAAGAAAGAAGCTTTGTTCATGGAATCCGCGTTTTGATTTAGGCACAGATAAAGAGTGGGGGAAAATTTTCACAGTGGATTCAGCTAGACGGGTGTTTTTCGTGAAAGATTGGCGAGTGCGGGGACCAGAGATTGAAGTTTAGACGAGCACCTGCCATGAAAATAACGATAAAACAAGGATATATATATATATATATATATATATATATATATATATATATATATATATATATATATATATGCGCCTGTGTGTGTCTGTGTTGGATTTTCTTAGGCTCCCTGTCTACTTCTTTGTCTGTTTTACACATTTTCCCAGGAACTACTGATGGATCTGGCTAAATATGTGTATGGACCTTTGTCATAATAAAGTGAAGTCAAATAAGTCTTATGGTATCCGTTCGATGCAAAGTTAGAGATAAATACGGACTAGAATATCACACGTTTTACTCTTTTTCTTGGAAGTTACTGGGCCGATATTGCTGAAATTATGTACGGTTCTTTCTGGTTATTGCAACGAACTATGTATTATGGTATATGTTCGATGCACAGTTTTTTTTTACACAGTGATCACCAGTTATCAAGGCCTGGAAGCCACTGAGGGATAAGGGTTATTGCAAGTACATTACGTTAGTGTGGAGATTTGATGAAGTGTTTACTTAATGGGGCGGTTCATTAGGAATTTGTTAACATTGGACTTGAAGACATCCAAGTTGTAGTCCAGAGAGAAGCAGGCAGACGGTACAGAGTTCCACAGGCGTGCAGTTCTAAGAAAGAAGCTTTGTTCGTGGAATCCGCGTTTTGATTTAGGCACAGATATAGAGTGGGGAAAATTTTTCACAGTGGATTCAGCTAGACGGGTGTTTTTCGTGAAAGATTGGCGAGGAGGGACCAGAGATTGGAGTTCAGAGGAGCACCTGCCATGGAAATAACGATAAACAAGGATAGGCTCGCAACGTCTCTTCTGTGGGAAAGGGGTTGCAGGGTAGAGAAAAGGGCATCCCCCACTAAACCACGAAGTCTATTTTGTACTCTGTCAAGGCAGGATAGGCTGTTTTTAGCAGCTCCTGCCCAGATATGGCAACATATTTAGTTAGGGATTAATAGGGATGATCATGAATTTAACATATTTAGCCATCATTTTGACATAAACTTGTGAATATAAATAATTTCTGAAAATATATTTATGACGATTTGGATACACGGAGGCGTCCGCATTTCGTCCGGCTTAAGTACTATCAAGGAAATATATTTATAGCAATTACGCTTATCAGTTTTAGACGGGTTAAACACGGACGTCTTATAGGTTATCATAGCACTACTCAAAAATTGATCTCTGTTTTTGTTTTTTTTACATGGAGTTCACCACTTATCAAGGCCCAATGGCCACTCAGGGATAAGGGTTATTGTGTGTACAGTAATCAAAGGGATAGTGTAGCAATATTATTGGAGAATTGGTAAGGTGTCATTACTTGGGGGGGGCGATTCATCAGGAATTTGTTTGTGTTGGACTTGAAGACATCCAGCTTGAAGTCGGGAGGGAAATAGGCAAGCGGAACAAAGTTCCACGGCGTGCAGTTCTAAGAAAGAAGCTTTGTTCATGGTATCTACGTTTTGATTTAGGCACAGATAGGGAGTGGGGAAATTATTGACGGTGGTTTCAGCTAGTCGGATGTTTTTTGAGAAAGATTGGCGAGGGGGGACCAGAGAATGGAGCTCAGACGAGCACCTGCCATGGAAATAACGATAGAACAATGACAGGCTCGCTACGTCTCTTCTGTGGGAAAGAGGCTGCAGGGTAGAGAAAAAGGCATCCCCCACCAAGCCACGGAGTCTAGAAGTAAATATAGTAAAATGTGAGGTATATGTTCTGATGCTACATTTTGTTCGACATATTTGGATAGAAGTGTAGTATATGTTCTGATATTACAATTTATCTTGTTCCACCATCGGTCGGTAAACGAAAGGTTCTTTTAGACTGAGGCAATTTTTATGTTTGTTTAAACTTATTGCTTTTCTTTACATTAGAATGTCGACCTTGTCTCTAACGTTCCCCTCGTAATGGAGGAACGTAAAATGGAACCGGACTGCAAATATCTTTCATTCTTGAATTAACACCCCTTCTCTTCCCCGCTCAGCAAATATGGTAGAATATAGGAATTGTTAAAAGAAACTCAATAAACTTGGGATGAAATCAATAATTTCGAAAGAATAAAGAAAAGAAACAAATCAATAAATATGCAGAGGACATATTGAACGTATGGAAGCCCATACTTGCTATAATCGGATTGCAGGTGTTCGGCATATCTTTCCACTCTTTTTATTCTTATAAATTGTGAGCCGAAAAGAAAAGGAAAAAAGAAATGGGAAATGGCGGAAAGGAAACTCCGAAATATTACTAAATAATTTCCAAAGATTAAAAAACTGAGTTTTACTGTGAAATGATTTAAACAAACAAAAATCAAGAAAATTAAATAAAAAAATTATTTTGTTACTTAAGTATATAATGTTTTTTTTTATTATCGTCTTAAAAAATGTTTCATCTTCTCCGTAAAAGTTAGGTATCCGTATACATTTATATATTTGCTACGTACAAAATATATTCCTAAATTAATAAACAGATCATTACTAATTGATTGAATAAGTATTCTAAGTAACAGTATAGGTAATATTAGCATATCATTCTAAGGATTTCCGAACCCGAACTCGCCTTTCTGATACTTATATATCAAATTTTGTGTAATATCCATATATCTATATAGTTGAGGTATTTTTTCTCGTTCTGACATTGATACTAAAAGCCAACTTTTCTATTGACAAATTATTAAAACAAGCTTCTTAATATATTCGATCATGAATATGCGAGTCACTACAAAATAGTCAACTAATGTGTATATTCCTTTGAAAACGAGCTTTAATTAATTACTCTTTCATTTTATATGGTTCGTAATTAGATTACTGGTTTCATTTCACTATTACACTAAATTCTATTTATGCATGGTTTCTACATTCTGCATAATTGCGTAGAAATTAAGGTGAAAACGTTCTAGCACACAGAAATGTTTTCGATTCGAACAGATGGAACCCAAGTCATATTTTTTCATTTTCATTACTATATATTGGTTAATAATCAATATGGAATTGGCTCTACGATAAAAAAAGGAATCTGCTTGAATTAAAATATAATATTTATGCGTATTTCACAGCCGTGCAATGCTAGGCAGCCTGCTAGTTAGGATATAAAATTTAAAACAGACCAAAGCTAATGCGCAATCATTAATAATATGCATGCGTTGGCTAAACTCTTAAACTAATTTATCATTTTAAATAAGGTGTACATATTATTGATAATCCGCTGAGTAACACGAGTCCTTCGGGACAAGTGTAGTATCTGTTCTTCAGATGCTGCACTTCAGTTTCTTGTTCTCTGTCAGTGGAGGAGAAATCCTTCACGATTGTGACAATTTTTATTTTTGTACCTTTTCTCCACGTAAAAAAAACGACCCTGGTGTCTAACTCTGTCCCGTGGGGAGGCATTGTAAATAGGAACACGAGTAGATCATTTGTTTACTTGAAGTAATTACTTATTATCCCAAAGAAACTTCCCTCAACCGTCAATGTCATCAATAGTCACAACCTTTAACACATAAACTGTTCCTACGTGTCGTAACTTATCACAAAACTGATGGACACTTCTAAAACTATATATTCCTAATTATATTGTTGGATCTATTTATTCTCGGTCACTGCCACATCTTGATTAACAATACTGTTTTTGTGTCCTTTGATGTACCTTGGTGAAAAACTTCCACTCCATTGTTCTGCTGACAAACTCATTCCTCTTTTTGTTATATTTTTCTATTTTGTTATTTCCTAACACTTGGATGATATCACATTTGCCTTAAGCTCAATGTGATCTATACAAGTGGTGACAATATTAAAATCAAAGAAAATTGCCACAAAAAAGTTCCTATCGACATATAAAAAATGTGCGTGTATTATTATTTTATTAGTACATTTTTGGAGTCATATGGTAAAAAACATACAGCTTCTTGTACTGCGAAGAAAATTGTCCTTGTTCTTTGCGGAGGGGAACACATATTAAAGTAAAATGGCGCTGGCCAACAACGAAGGTATATGTTAGAGTTTGATTGAAATATTACTAATTTAATGATATTTTGGAACTAAATACTTATAATTTCATTCCGGAGCTGAATGGAAACTTCTAGAAGAATTATTTATGCATTCAAAGACTTCTGTCACTCTGAATAGGAATCTATGTTCTTTGTTGTTTGTGATATCTAAAAATGATTAGTTCTGTCATCAGTCTCGTTTATTTTCAGACAAACCTTTGTTTTGGCTTATATATTTAGTTTGTATAATGATTACTTATTTTATCTAAATTATTAAGCATACAAAGATGAAGCTGGAGGGGGATTCTCTTGGCACTAAAGCCAACAGAGTGTAAGCCAATTTTGAGTATGCTTGTCGACTTGATTTATGATTTTGGTCATGTACAGTTCTAGGACATTCATCCTCCCTGGTTTTGCATTCACCCTTTGAAAAAGGGTCCTGGATATGACCTTAAACTATATCCGATGGTGAGACCGCAGCTTGCGGGCTTTGGGGAGTGTGGAGCCATCCTTTAATTGCCATTGCTCACAAGTCCACTCTGACCAGGAGTGGTAGTCCCTGTTAGAGTCCCAACTATGGGTTGAATAGAAACCGACTTGAAAAAAAAATATATTCTACTAATAAATTGTTCTCCAAAATCACTCGGCATTAAATAATCTGAAAAAGGGTTGATATGCCGTAAAACAAAACCAACCAAAACCAACCAAACCAACCCTTTGAAAAAATGAGTTAGTTTATTGCTAATCGCCCGACTGCCCTTACAGGGGAATTCCGACCGAGCTGCCAAGGCATGTTTTTCAGGCTATTCCTCTCTCTTTAAGGTGCTGGCTTTTTAAATGATACTTTCTCGACCTTGGTATAGGAATAAAACATTCATAATTTTCAACCGCATTGTCTCATCTAATTAAAATTCATTTCTTCATTATTTTTTTTAAAATTCTTCCCAATTAAGTCTTAAATACTATCCTCCTGCAGTTGTTTTCTGTTTTTCACGTCTGCTCTATTAATGGCTCGCAATTAGGCAGACACTTTTCGGTATGCAACTATAAATATTGAGAGTAGAATTAGAGAATGGCATGTGTGGCTTGGCCCGACATCGGAACTTGAGTAATTATTGTAATTATCTCCTTACGAAGAAGAGTGGAGCAATTATCTCTTTAAAAACTGAGGAGTGGAGTTGTTGTTTCCACTCGTGTTTATTCGGAAGCTCCAGAGAATGATTTAGGATAATTTGTGTTATAAAAAGAGATCCGGAAAAACGCGACTGTTTTTAGCAATCGGAATATGGGACGATCCAACTGTATCCGATTAAGTTCTGAATTTGATATTTAAAAAATGGACAGTGCTCGCATTACACTAATAAAAAAGATCGAATGAGTAAAAAAAAATGATGGAGCGATTTCCTTGAGAATGGAATCAACATATATCAGTTTCAATAATAATGCAAATAATTTTAGGATAAAAACTGGAAAAATACGTTGAGAACATTGCGAAGGCTGCTGCAAGGAATGTCGGTTCCATCAATCGTGCTAGAAAACAATTCACATCTGAGAATATCCTGGATTCCACAAGGCCACCATTCGCCTATGTATGGAGTTGGTACATCTACCACTAGTCCCCCCCACTTGGATAGTGTCCGAAAAAGAGTCTCCAATCTAGTATGTCCCAATTTGTCAACTAAGCTCCAATCCCTGTCCCATCGCCGCAATGTTGTGTCTGTTTTACAAATATTTTAATAGAATGTTCTCTGCTTAACTCGTTGCCCGTGTGCCCCTTCGACATATATATCCCCGTCAAACCCGCTTAGCAATTAAATTACACCCATTCACTGCTGAGGTCCCCAAATGCCAGAAAGTTTTCTACTCTAATAATTTCTTCCCTCAAGCAGCTAGACTTTGGAATTTAATTCCTGTTACATGTTTACCTGACTGTACTGATATGCAGACGTTTAAATGTAACATAAACCAATATCTTGTTAATCTTTTTAGCATGGTCCGTAATAGTAGCCACTTACGCTCAAGTGGCGATATGTCTTGTTAGGGGCGAATGTGTTTTTGTTTTTACAAAAGATGATACGTCATACTACTTAAGTTTACAACACAATATCACCAATTTGAGAAACCTGTTAGCACTGAATAACCTAAGGGAGTACAGAAGAGGACACCCATAATAGAGACATACATACATACATACATACATACATACATGCAAAACACTCACACTAATTGCTCTTGACATATCAAAGGCCATCGATAAGGTATGGCATAAAGGTCTACTTCACAAGATTTCCAGCTACAGTATAACTGGAAATGTTTTCTCAATTATTACATCATTAGTGGTTGATGGTCAGAAATCAGAAGCCCACAGTATTAAAACCAAGCTCCTATCTTTACATCATCAACGCTCTGATCCGCATCTGGCATCAATTGAAATGGATGATTCTCGTCTTGGGGAGGCTCCATGTTTTGACAAGCTTCTGGGTTTGACATTTACTCCTGATCTGAAATGGAACACGTACATCAAGTCTGTTGACCAGTTCACTGGGAAAATGGTGGGATCCTTCTACCGCTACAGAAGATATCTCACTACTGATGCAATTCTCTATCTGTATAAAACCCAAGTACGTCCGAGGATGGAGTATTGCTGCCATATCTGGGCAGGGGCTGCTAAAAACAGCCTATCCTGCCTTGATAGAGTACAAAATAGACTTCGTGGCTTAGTGGGGGATGCCCTTTTCTCTGCCCTGCAACCTCTCTCCCACAGAAGAGACGTTGCGAGCCTATCCTTGTTTTATCGTTATTTCTATGGCAGGTGCTCGTCTTAACTCCAATCTCTGGCCCCCCCTTGCCAATCTTTCACGAAAAACACCCGTCTAGCTTAAACCAGGTAAAAGATTAGAGTTAAAGAGTCTAGAAGTTTTCGGCAAACAACGTGCAAACGTGCATTTATACGAGATCTGAAGCCTTGGAACAAAAATAAGCATGTAGAAACAAATTAGCATACTTCTAGGGAACACTTAGACAATCTGGAATAAATTTATATATAAAATATGAATGGTTTTGTGTGGGCCCTTAGAATTACGCATTTAAAATGCCAGTATTTGTACGTATTACTTTATCACCACACCTAGCAAAGTTAAAGACAAGTGAATTCCGGACGATGAATATATGAAACTACTTCTATATTCCCATCCGGCTATGTAATATAAACAAATTTTGGTACCGTGACTATTTAGCATTCTTTTTTGGATGTATTAATTTTTCATAGCTTGTGGATTATTCTTGGTTCAAATGTGCTAATTCTCTTTATTAACAAAGCCAGTTAATTAAAAGTGTGCTTCATTATTGAAGAAAATTTGGAAAGGAAATTGTGAATCAATAGTTCCTTCCTTCGGCCCATAAACCAAATGTACGGCATGAACGATTAGCATTTAGCTTCAACTCCTGCACACTTTGAATTTTGAAAGCGTATTTTCGCAAATTTTCGATACAGTCAAAGGTAAATTGTTTAACACATTGATCAATTGACACATTGGCAGCATCATCAACAATAGTTTGTTGTTTGCGACTTATTGACGTTTTATCAGATGTGTATTAGTATTTACAGCGAAAGTCATGCGAAAACGATTCACAGTTTCTCTAATTAATCGTTCTGATAGTCGATTATGGTCATCATGAAACTCACGCAATCTACGATGTGGAGCTCAAACTAAACCGTGATCTTCAAAGAAGATTGGTGTCAGTCTTTTCATGTGTAATTCATGTGTAATTCATGTGTAATTACTACAACTAAAATTAAATGATAATTGCAAAATTTGCAATTGCAAAAAAAACAAAAGCTGTTAATTTAAATAAAAACAGCTTATATCTAATTTGCATGTGTTAGTCGTCTATGCGACGTGAAATTTTCATAAACGATAAAAAAGTATGGACGAAAGCAAATAAAAGAAAACTGTGTAGGAACAGAATAGTTAACAAAGCCTGCTGCATGTCAGCAATTAGTTTCTACATGAAAATGTGACTATTTAGAAACTAGTATTATTTGGATTTATCGGACTTCTGTTCTCATCTTCAGAGTGATTTTCACAATGTTTCAGTCAATGTAACCTTCGGCCTTCTTCAAGTGTATATTGTCGATCTTGGGAATGTTTTTGTCGAACTCGAAAATTTGGACGCAATTTCTTTTCGGTAGCATGCTCTTGTTCCGTCAGCCATGACTGAATAGAAGTAATTCGCAATTGTATTTTTGGTCGCCCACACTGAGAATTGAACTTTCAACCCTCAAGAGAATATAACTTTTTTACAATTGATTTTCCAAGTACTCTAACCACTGCACCGTGGATGATTGCGTAGAAGTGATCCGGTGATCAGCCACCAGAAAAAATAGTCAACAGAATACCAACTAACGTCTCTGTAAAAAAATTGTGCAGTATATATTCAAGTGCTGCAAGCCTGGATTGATAATAGGTGGTTGCTAACTTACCCAAAAGAGAAATTGGGGCCCCAGAAGGAATGGTCCTACTAATGGAAGTCATCCAGCAGAGCAAACAAAAGATGAAGTCGGTTCTTGACTTTCGGGAACTAAATGATCATGTGATACCATTTATGAATATATGCACTAAAAATTCAGGGAATGGCGGCGAGCAAGATCGAATGCATGGGAGATAGACTTTCGCAAGGCATACCTTCAAGTGCACGTGAACTAATCACTCTGGTTCTATCAAACTGTTCTAATTGAATGATAAAAGGTATTTACTGCTGTAAATCGGGTTGACACTTAATATGACACTATCCTTTATGCAAACAATTGTCGATGCCATTTTGACGAAGGACAAGCGCATACGGCACGCAACATATGCGGATATTGATGACATGTATCTTGACAAGAAAAAGCATCCGTACAGTTTCGACGTTCTCAACAGAGAATCGGACAGGGTGCGGGAATATGCACCAGTGCTTAATGTTACAATTAATTCTGGAAAGGGGATAACGTTCTGTATAAGAGAAGAGGAAACGAAATTTCAGACATGCATCGTGTCGTCACGCAACGGAATTGCTTTTCCTTATGTAGCAAAGTGGTTGGACACTTTCTCGTGGCTTTGTATTGCTGTGGCGTTCATCAAGCATAGAGCATCTGACGTCACCACTAGGTTGGATGACAAAATTAATGATGACCCAACACCATTACAGGCGGCTGTGAAAACCTTCATCAGAGAAGAATGTCAGTTGATCAATCCGTCATTCACAAACTGGTCAGACTGTGCTTTAAACCTAAAACAAAGGGCCGAGTCATTTTGCAAACTTGCGACGTCTTACTTGGCAAGAGGCAAAAAGTGCAATCAACCAGCTAAAGGCGCTCTTTTATGAGCGGGGCCTACCGACAAAGATTCTCATTGATAATGACATTGCCGCTAGGAGCAGTTTGTTTAAAATCTTCCTGTTAAATGTGGAATTCGATTTTGATTCCGGCGTGCATACGCCCTTCTGATAACGCCATCTTCAAGCGAAATCACAGAAGTGTAAAAATGGCCGCTACCAGAAAACAGTGTACTATACCGGAAGCAGTATACTAGTACAACGTCAAGCCAAAGGACAACGTGTCTTCTGCTACAGCACCTACGAACATGGTCCATAGGTACTGTATACGCTCGGGGGAAATTAATGGAACATCAGTGCCGACACATAATCGATAGCAAACTCCCTTCAAAACGGGTGACGCAGTGTGTGTAAAGGCTTAACAAGGAGGATGTACAACAAATTATGCAGTGGGGCGTTTGACCACAATTACCAGTATACAGATAATATTTGTCAGCTTAATGGTATTAAAGGTCTGCGACTTAAAGTAAGACCAGCTCCTTCGACAATCTGTCCTGGCATGTCTTGTGAAAATTGGAAAGTGAATAGGTGTACAGGCATCCAGCATTAATGCAGGTGATGCATCATCCGATAACACTTAAAATAGAGATCCAGACTGATTTTGTTCGAATCTCCTGACTAGGCGTAATATTTCAATATATATATATACATATAAATATATATATATATATATACATATATATATATATGAAATTCTGTAATTTGTTTGTACCTACGATGTTTAATTAATCGAGCAATTTAATTAGTTAAGGTTATACTTAGGATCATCGTCTTGTACAATTGAATTCTGCTTTCTTTTTTGTGTTATTTTTTCTAATTCTATCTAATTAAGTACCCCGTCGAGATAGGATCTTTTTGTTTCTTAATTCAATTCATTATAAAGATATAATCTTAGTTCTCAATTACGTAGACGCGTTCAGGTAGATATGTTTAGGTGTAAACAATGGGGAATGATTGAGTGGCTGAGCTTAACAGCTCGATTGCGTCAACATGTTCGTACTATTTTTTAAATTATTTTTGAGAATGTTATAATAGTTTGTTTTTTTCTGCATTTGTTTTTATGCTTTTTTGTTAATGTTTTGATGTTTTTTCTTCTTTCTTAACATTTAAGTTTTTAATTGCTGTAAAATAAAGTCACGAAGTACAAATTAAATTTAGAATCTCTTTAACAAAGGTGGGCATGTTAGAGTTAGTAATGACCATGAATAGCGGCATTTAATGAATTTGTATTAATTTTTGATCAGGGCGAACAGTGGAAGCGAGCATAAAACGAAATCAGAAACACGTTCCAAGGAGAGAATCATGAAAAGATGTTTAAAACACAACAGAAGAGATCAAACGAGACAAATAATGATGAATAGAGTAACTTTTATTTAACTGAAAAAGTCTGTCCATCAAGGCCGTACGGAGAGATCGCTAATAATGAGAAGCTTCACCGAGCACATTATCCTTAATGCAGTAAAAAAGCAGTTAAAATCGGCAAGAACAGAATGACCCCCCCATGACCCCTATCATGGTCCGCCTATTAGTGTTAAATAGGTAAGGTGTTTAATCATTTTTTTTTACATGGGTGTCACCACTTATCAAGCCACTCGGGGGTAAGGCTTATTGCGTATACAGTAATCAATTGAATAGTATCGTAGTAATCGTTAGTGTTGGAGATTTGATAAAGTGTCTTACTTAAGAGGGTGATTCATCAGGAATTTGTTTATGTTGGACTTGAACGAAATCAAGTTATATATACATACATATATTTATTTTCATAAGTTTTGGTTTCGGTTTCGATTATAGTTGAACGAAATAAAGTTATATATACATACATATATTTATTTTCATAAGTTTTGGTTTCGGTTTCGATTATAGTTGAACGAAATAAAGTTATATATACATACATATATTTATTTTCATACGTTTTGGTTTCGGTTTCGATTATAGTTGACGAAATCAAGTTATATATACATATATATATATATTTATTTTCATAAGTTTTGGTTTCGGTTTCGATTATAGTTGAACGAAATAAAGTTATATATACATACATATATTTATTTTCATAAGTTTTGGTTTCGGTTTCGATTATAGTTGAACGAAATAAAGTTATATATACATACATATATTTATTTTCATACGTTTTGGTTTCGGTTTCGATTATAGTTGACGAAATCAAGTTATATATACATATATATATATATTTATTTTCATAAGTTTCGGTTTCGATTATAGTTGAACGAAATCAAGTTATATACACACACACACACATACACACACACACACACACATATATATATATATATATATATATATATATTTATTTATTTTCATAAGTTTTTGTTTCGGTTTTGGTTTTAGCTGATGCACCCGAGTCATATGGATATATATTTTTTTATTTTTGAAATGGCAACTTTATAATAGATAAAAAAAAACTATACAGCAGTAACTTTATCATACGAAATATACGATATTTATTATTTATAAATATAGAGCAGTAACTTTATCATACGAAATATACGATATCTGCAAGCATTAAAATATCATATTTAAGCGCACTTTACGATCAGGCTACGCCGGGCATCCCTGCTTGCTTCTGAAGTTTTAACAAAAGAGCTACAATAATACCAGCGCGTCTCCATTTACGCTGAACAGCTACAGAATGCCAAAAATCATTATATGACATATGAATCGGTCTCCTATTGAATTTCCAGAGGTTCTACTAGTTATATAATCTTACTATTTTCATGCTGCAAATAACAAATTGGAATCGGGTGCATAGTTTGTCACACCATTACTAGAAGATTACTCACAAGGCTAACAAACTCTTTCTATTCGATTTTTGGTTATTAATAAGAGTTCTGTTCCCTTTGATAGGCTTTCTTCACTACGCTTGATTATCACCATCTATTCATTGTGTAGTAATGCTCTGGAATATCAGAGGAAGGTTAACAATTAACTTATAATTAAATTGCTCAAAGATAGTATAGAATTGTGAAAGGTAGGGGCGTTCAACTCCCTGAAGGATTACACCTGCCCGCACATCTAAACACAGACACTGAATATTATTCCCAAACGGTTATCACTCTGGTACTAGCCAGATTCAGCGCCGTTATATTCAGTGATATAATCAACGTGATTACACCACTTTCAAAAGCTAAAAGCCTGCGATGATAAAGTTTGATGTGTTTCTAATTAGATGATAAAACAATACTTTTAGAAGAACTATGCTTAATTCATAATTCAATTCGATAAGTATGTGTTGTCATTATGCGTGAAAACGAACATGTTTCGTCTGTATTGCATGTATATATATATATATATTAATATATATATATATTTTAAACATATATATTTTATATATATATATATATACATATATATATATATATATATATATATAACTCAGATCAGCTTACTTGTTTGCTTGGGGGTTAAAAGCATCCATCCGGTTTGTGACGTCCGTTTTTAAAAACTCCCTCTACTTACCTATTTCATGTCTTAAATCCTATATTAAAAGAGACTGCTGCTATTAAAAGAATACACATCGCAAAAAATATTTTTTGTTTCAACGTATTTTTACTCCTTTTAACATTTTATTAAATCCTTTTTTCCATAAAGTTGTCAACTTGACATACCTCTTCTAATGGACCTAATACTTAAAATGTTTAAAGTTTAAGGCGGCTAGCACACACGCATACATGCCTTTCTTTTTACTCTTTTACTATTTCTATCTTTGTTTTCTTAAATATAATCCTTTCCTCTTGCCAGTCGGTTTACCTCCACATTGGACACAGCAAAGTACTCCCTCCCTGACTTTCCTTTTCGGACAGACATCAAACTAGACGATCTGAAAATCAACCCTTGTAATTTCACAAGGTGTATGATATCATAAAAAACTAGACGCATCAAAAGCATGTGGACTCGATCTCATTCCGGCTTTGCTATTTAAAAATGCTTCACCGAGGTTGCTCAAGTCCTCTCCAAAGTTTACAACAAATACATTAACGAATTTTGTTTTCCTGGAAAACTGCGTCAGTTGTACCAGTTTACAAGAATTTGGGCGAAAGAACACACGCATTTATTTATCGCCCCATTAGCTTCCTCCCTCTTTTCGCCAAAATATTTGCATCCATGCTAAACCAAGCCCTAGTTCATTACCTTTCAGCTAATGAACTTCTGACCGACCAACAATATGGATTTATGCAAGCCCATTCTACAGCAGACATCCTAACTGTGATCTATGAACGTATATAGCATACACTAGAAAAATAAGGTAGCTCTCGATATATCTAAAGCTTTTGACAGGGTATTGCACGATGGTCTCCTAAGGAAAATAAGATCATACAATATAACCGGACGAATACTTAACATAAATCCTTTTTAAATAAGAGAAGAATCCAGATTTTCATCGACAGTCGAATATCTAAAAAGTATGATATAAATGCGGGTCTATCTGTTACATGATAAGGGCTGTCCCCTGTTCATGTAAGTATAAAAATAGAGAGATTAGTTAAAATGGAAATAAGAGAAAGCAGAAATCGAACCCTGGACATAAGTTTTAAAGAACAATAGGTTTAAATGGAATGTCCAGTAAATTGTTAATTCGGATGAAATAAATAATAAATAAACTATTCAATTGTTAAAAGAATGTGGATAATAAAATATGAGTTAAATAAATTAGATATGTAGGTTAAATTCCTTTGTGGAAACAACACAAGGAAAATAGGTTATTGGGAAATCAATGTCGAAAACGTGCAAAGTCGCGCATGTTGAAACACGTGAATTTTGCTCACGTGGCCGGGATGCATGGATTTCTCAATATAGCAAGTGGGAGTTAGTTGGTCGAGAGAGAGTCAGAGACAGTCAGAGAGACAGTCAGGAGAGACAGTAAGACGTCTGAAGCGAGACGTCACTTCAGAAACTAAGATGTGAAACTTTGAGTTCTTAATGAGGAAATCCCGACCGGTCGTATTAAATAAATCCATCATGTGTTTTGGATAAAGCTCATCTTTGTGTTTGTGATTTCTACAAAAAGGTAAATTGTATTGTTATTATATGTCTGTTATAAAATGTCATTACATACACATCTCTCTCTAAGATACAACATCATATGTAATAAGACAAGAACTCTCACTAAGACTCATATCATTACTAATAAGAACTCTCACAAGAAAAAGCATCACTTATAATAGTCTCTCTCTAAGACTCTTTAATGAAACAACTATATAACATATCCTTGAACCTTTATTATCCGTAATATTCATAAATGACCTCCCTGATAAAATTGTCTGTGAGATGGGTATATATACTGATGACACTATGCTCTATAACAGGCACGAGGGAAAACAAATAAACACATATCTAAGGAAATAGCAGAAACACCAGAGGAAGGCCTCCAACCTGTAGTGAAATGGGGACATAAATGGATGATCACATTCAATGCTGTAAGATTAAGCTTGTTTCCTTCAATAATTATAAGAAACCTTCTCAGCCACCAATACCTATGGCTAAAGATACATTACCTGAAAATACTTCTTTCAAACTCCTCGACTGCACATTCACAAGGAACATGAATTGGAACAGATACATTGGGAGCATTGCCAGAATCGATGCAAGGATGCTGAGCTTTCTTTACTGTTGTCATATTTGGTCTGGTTCATCTGCTACTAGTTTTTCACTCCTGAACAGGGTTTAAAAGAGAGTCGCCAACCTGATAGGTCCTGAACTCTCATCTAAACTTCGGCCTCTACCCCATCGACAAAATATTGCATCCCTACCTTTTCTTCAAGTATTTCAATAGTGGACTACATCCCTTTGTACCCCCTCGACGTAAATACTCCCGACAAACCCGACAAGCAGCGAAATCCCACCTCTACACAGTAGAAATCCCTAAGAAACCCTCTCTGCCACCTATAGCACTGGCCAACAACTCTTTATCCGAGAGTACATCTTTTAAACTCCTTGGCCTAATGTTCACAGGAAACATGAGTTGGAACAATTACATTGAAGGCATTGCCAGGGCCACTGCAAGAAAGGTGGGCTCTCTCTATCGTGCTAGAAAACTACTAACACCCGAAAGTATCCTGTACCTCTATAAGGCAACCATTCGCCCATGTATGGAGTATTGCTGTCACATATGGGCTGATGCATCTGCTACTAGTCTCTCGCTCCTTGACAAGGTTCAAAAGAGAGTCGCAAACCTGATAGGCCCTGAACTGGCATCTAAGCTTCAGCCTCTGTCCCATCGACGAAATGTTGCATCCCTCTGCCTGTTCTACAAGTATTTTAGTGGTGAATGCTCTGACGAACTGCAATCACTTGTGCCCCCGCGACGTGAGCACCCTCGACAAACCCGACAGGCTGCAAAATCCCACCCCCACACTGTAGAGATCCCTAGATGTAAAATATCTTTTTACTCCGGTAGTTTCTTCCCCAGAACCGCTAGACTCTGGAATTCCATTCCAGGTCCCTGCTTCCCCAACAGTACTGACGTGCAGAAGTTCAAGTGTAACGTAAACCGACATCTTGCTGCCCAAATCCCTACATAGTACTCCAGTAGTTGTTTCCCCTACACCAAAGTGGCAATTTGCCTTGTTTGGGGTGAAAATGTAAAAAAAGCACAAAAAAACACTAATAGTTTCTTCACCACAAATGCTAGATCTTAGAACTCCCTTCCGGGTTCAGCTTTCACAACTGTACTGGCATGCTGAAGTTCAAGTGTAATGTGTACAGACATCTTGCTGCTCAACTCCCTACATACTGTCACTGCAAAGTATGTCCCTGACATAAAAGTGGCACTGTACCTTCGTTGGGATTAAAATGGAATAAATAAAACGGCCGACGACGACAATATGCATATATATATATATATATATATATATATATATATATATATATATATATATACTCTTTGAAATTAAACATATAATTCAGTAAGCAACGGACATGCCGCTCTTTTCGAACTTTTGTCTGTTGTCTGATGTCGCTTATAGAATAGAAATAAAACAGCGAATCGGTAATTTATGCGGAATATCATTTTAAGAATTGGCTTGTGGCATATATTATCGATGGTTATACTAATGGTTCTGGTTGCATTTGTAGAAAAATATTATTTACATCAAAGATAATTGTTCATTAACTTGTACAAAAGTGAGACTACTTAACCATTTTCTCAATTGTAACCTGAAATTTTGTTTTAAATATAGTAGATTTTGAAAATTGATGTATGAGTATAGATATTTTTAATATAATAGACGCCAGCTTTTACGTTTTGAAATTTCGTTGTTTTATGCATTGAAATACAAATTATCGATCATTTAAAACGAATTTGGGCTAGTGCATCTGCCACTTGTCTCTACAGGTGTTTTGGATTACTTCAATTATACCTGCATAAATAAAATAATGCTACTATATATATATATATATATATATATATATATATGTGTGTGTGTGTGTGTGTGTGTGTGTGTGTGTGTGCGCGCGTGTTTGTGTGTTAGAATACCTGTCTTGAGGCGGGTAAAATTATATCTACGAACAGTGCAGATTTACACAATATTATGCCATTTTACCGAAGTTAAAATCAGCATGTTTAAATTCTTATTCAATATTAATCAAATCGGACTACACGTGAAATGTAATATTTTTTCTAAATCCAAAATTTAAATGTTGTCTTAAATTCATTTTTAAATTTCGAAATGGTTTCATAGTTTTTTCCTATTTCTGCTTAACGCCAAGAAACACGTTCATATTTTTGTAGATACATAACACATTTTTGTATATGTATTCTCAAAAGTATTTTAACAGAGATGATCGTAGAAATGTAATACATTACAATGTTTCAAAAATATCGTCTGACTTTATCTAGCACTACTTAAATCTTTTTATATAAGTTATATTATATTATATATATATATATGTTTATATATTTTTACATAGAGAATTCAGTCATAAACTAAAGAACTGACCATTATGAATAAAATTTCTTTAAGAGTCATCGTTTATCAAGGCTAAAAACAGGTCGAGGATAAAAGGTAACCAGGTGGATAGAGAGAAATAAAATGATGGAAGAAACGAAAAAAATATAAATTAAATAGCCGGTTTGTAAGAAATAGTTTTCAACATTGAGTTTGAATATGAGCATGGTGTAGTCATCAAGAAATGATTTCTTCAAGTACGTATTTCACAAGCGAGAAGTTCTTACAATCTCTGTTTGGGAAATTATGTTTGATATTAGTCAATCGGTAAAAAATATGAATAAATGAAACAATATTTCTGTGCAGAATACGTGAAATTTCGTGATGCAGATTCGGCATCTCTCTGTTGATAACACATAGTTTAGTATAATCTATATATTGCATTGATTTGAATTCAATTTGCATGAATAATTCAGCCTAATGTACTATATACCAATGCTCTATTCAGAGGAAGTAGTGTAGTATCTATTATGTTGTCACAAGACCATCATTGCAGGCTAAATCATTTAATCTTTGAAGGAAGTTGTTTAGTATCATAGAATGGAAGCTCGTGATTTCTGGAAAATTTATAATGTGATGAATAATTGACAATCAAAAATTCTCCCACTAACAAGCATGCAGTCTCTTGCCAGCCAAGAAAGCTGACCTGCTTGTTTATCGGTTCGTTTCCAACTTCACCTCAGACCCCTTAAACTACTACATCCAAAACGTTCCTATGCGCACAAGCCATACTCTTGGATCGGAAAATCACTCCTTCTTATGTCTGTAAGGTCATAAAAACCTAGACATTTCATAGTCGTGTGACTCTCATCTAACTCCTGGCCATATCAATAATGAAATGCTTTGTTGAGTTTACCCCTGTCCTCTCCAAACTCTGCGACAAATGCCCAGCCGAGTTTTGTTTCTTTGATAGCTAGAAAAATGCTTCCGTTGTACCAGTAATCAAGAATGCTTGCGAAAGAGCTGACCCGCCTAATAATCGTCCCGTTTGTCTAATTTCTCGCTTCCTTACACCTTGTAAGTCTTTAATCAACCAAGCACTCGTCCACTATGTTCTAAATGTTCAGCTTTTATCTGACCTACAACATTTAGGAAGGCTCGTTCCACACCTCTGATACTTTAACAATTATCTCTGAACGCATATACCATGAATGAAAAGGAAAGCTAGATTTGAAGCGCTTAATATATCTAAAGTTTTGACAGGGTCCAGTATGAACGGCTTTTCACAAAAATGTAATTATATGATATTTTTTATATTAATACGATCTTTTCTAAAAAAGATTTAAAAAATCCAGATTGTCCTCGATGGCCTAAATAACATGATATTAATACAAGTGCTTCCCAAGGATCAATCTTTAGGCCTTCATTATTCCTGATATTCATACATTACATCCCCGATAAAATTGTGTTTATTTTGGGTATGTTTGCTGACGAAACCACGTTTTATAATACACAGGAAATAAACACGAATTCGAACATACTCAAGGCAATGGGAGAAAACTTAAAACATGATCTTCAGTCGGTTGTTGAATCGGCTCGTAAGCGAAAGATAACATTTGAAGCTATAACAACTAAAAAAACATTCGCAACCAAAGATTACTATGACAAATAATATTATATCTTAGATCCTGTCTAATCCACGGCTTAACATTCACAGACAAGTTTACTGCGTGAAAAATGTCTTACTCTACTATACTAAAAAATAACTTACACCAGAAAACATCCCATATCTTTAGAAAAGTACTATTCGCTCCACATGGAGTATTGCTGCCAGATTTGGATGGTGCATTTACCACTAGTCTCTCACTTTTAGACAAGGTCAAAAAATGGTCTCAAATCTAATAAATCTCGCACTACCGGCCAACGTTCAACTTCTATTACAGTGTCGCGCCCCTGTGCCGTTTAACAAGTATTTTAAATACTAATTAGGTGAAGGATCCACCACTCTCTCGCTTATCTGTGTATTTCTCTTTAATTCTTATCTTATGTAAATTCAACCGCTATTAAATATATTTTTATGTTTTCCGTATTTAGATAGATAGATAAATAGATAGCTAGATAGCGAGAGAGAGAGAGAGAGAGAGAGAGTGAGAGAGAGACGGGGAGAGAGAGCGAATGAGAATGTTTATTTTAACCGAGTTTACATATGTATACTAATCATTGTATTTTAAGCTCGGAGAGAAAACAATATTGCGATGGAGAGACTGGGAAAGAAAGAAAAAGAGAGAAAAATAAAGGCAATGACCGAGCGAAAGATTTCGCATTCCAAATATTTGCCGTATATGGAAGACGTGTCTTGGGAAATTACAACAATGCAACCGCAAGCAATATTGCAAATGGATTTCAACGAATAAAAAATGACTAGACAAAAGCTGGTTGCATAGTAAAAAGAAATCACTTCAATGTATTGTTTACTTATATCTTAGTAAATACAGTGCCCGTATCCTGTTATTACAGTTGCAAGTTGAAAACTATTTCTTTTTATTTTTTCCAGAATTTATGTTAGACGACAGGTCGGTCTGATGTGGTTATCTTCCTTCCTTATCACTTGACCGTGTTTGGTGATCTCTAGTCACTTATTTGTATCATTGAATTCTGTTTTTTTTTTTTACACAGTGATCACCACTTATCAAGGCCCGGAAGCCACTCATGGATAAGGGTTAATGCAAGTACATTACGTTAGTGTGGAGATTTGATGACGTGTTTACTTAAGGGGGCGGTTCATTAGGAATTTGTTAACGTTGGACTTGAACACATCCAAGTTGTAGTCCGGTGGGAAGCAGGCAGACGGAACAGAGTTCCACTAGCGTGCTGTTCTAAGAAAGAAGCTTTGTTCATGGAATCCGCGTTTTGATTTAGGCACAGATATAGAGTGGGGGAAATTTTTCACAGTGGATTCAGCTAGACGGGTGTTTTTCGTGAAAGATTGGCGAGGGGGGACCAGAGATTAGAGTTCAGACGAGCACCTGCCATGGAAATAACGATAAAACAAGGAAAGGCTCGCAACGTCTCTTCTGTGGGAGAGAGGTTGCAGGGTAGAGAAAAGGGCATCCCCCACTAAGCCACGAAGTCTATTTTGTACTCTGTCAAAGCAGGATAGGCTGTTTTTAGCAGCTCCTGCCCAGATATGGCAACAGTATTCCATCCTTGGACGTACTTGGCTTTTATATAGATAGAGAATTGCATCAGTAGTGAGATATCTTCTGGAGCGGTAGAAGGATCCCACGATCTTTCCAGCGACTTTGGCAACAGACTTGATGTACGTGTCCCATTTCAGATCAGGAGTAAATGTCAAACCCAGAAGCTTGTCAAAACACGGGGCCTAACCCAGACAAGAGCCATCCATCACAATTGATGCCAGATGGGGATCAGAGCGTTGATGATGTAAGGATAGGAATGTGGTTTTTGATGCATTAAAGGTAACCAGCCACATCTTCCCCCACTGAACCACGCACTCGAGATCAGAGGAGAGAGAATCAGAGAGAACTTTGTCATTTACAGCCTTTGATGTGTTGCCGTAGATGGTCGTGTCATCAGCTTAGATGTCAACGAATGATTTAAGTATGTGTTTAGGGAGATCATTGATGTAGATCAGGAAGAGAGTTGGGCCCAGGATTGACCCCTGAGAGACTCCAGCATTTATATTGCAAGCCTCCGATTTTTGTCCATTTACCACTACTCTTATGAGCCTATCGGAGAGAAATGATTAAATGAGTGAGAAAACATTTCCAGTTATACCGTAGCTGGAAATCTTGTGAAGTAGACCCTTATGCCATACTTTGTCGAAGGCCTTTGATATGTCAAGAGCAATTGCCCTAGAAAGGAAGCCTTTGTCAAGAGATTCACTAATCCTGTGGAATATAACCGTCAGCACATCTGCAGTAGATCTTGAAGAGCGGAAACCATATTGTGTGTCACTAAGAAGGTTATTCCTCCTGAGGTGGTTGAATATTTCTCTATTTAATATGGATTCCAGCAATTTACTCATGACACACAGGAGACTTATTGGTCTGTACTGAGAGGGAGATGACTTATCACCTGAGTTCTTAAATACAGGGCAAACTGATTAGGTCTTCCAGGGAGTCGGAAAGCAATTCTCCTTAAGGCAGCGCTTAAACAGTTTCGTAAGTATGAGAGCAAGTTCTGGTTGAAGCTTTTTTAACACCATAATTGGGATGCCATCAGGGCCAGTTGCTTTACTGGAATCTAGGTTCTTTATTAGCTTGGCGACCTCATGCACGGATATTTGTATGCTACCTAGCTTGTTCTGTGTTATAAGAGGAAATATGGGGAGTTGATGGCCTTCGTCGCATAGGGTAGAATTAGCTGCAAAGTTCTTTGCAAATAGTTTGGCCTTGTCTGACGCTGTCGAGATGACCTCTGGTCCATTGATAATGGTTGGGATAGAACGAAGGCACACTTCTGTTCAGGATCCTATTTGTTATTTGCCAAAACTGGTGGGATCCAAGCCGCTGACCAGCTTCCTTGGAATTAACAGACTGGGCATATAGCTCTCTTGCATTTTTTATTACTCTTTTACAGTGGTTGCTGGCAGTCCTGAAAGCAGCTTTAGTCCCAGTGCATCTATTACGTTGGTAGCTATGGAAAAAGTGATTTCTGTGCGCGATAGCAGCAGCACATTCTGGGGAGAACCATGGCTGGCTGTTAGGTTTTTGTTGGAATTTTTTAGATGGTATGAATTGGTCTATGCCTACAATTAACCATTCGGTCGGATCTGATACTATAGAGGACACTTCCTTTTTAAACATGGAGTGCAGAGGTAAATCAGATATGAATGTACGGAAACTATCCCAGTTAGCCATAGAGTATCGGTATACAGTACGGTGGAGGGGTACGTCTGGAGCTTCTTACATTTCGTTTTTATCTTAACTGATACGACGGAGTGGTCGGAGGATCCTAGAGGAGAATGAACAGAACATGAACATAGCTCAGGGGAAGTTGAGAGAAAAAGGTCTAGGAGGTTTGCATATTGACCGGGTGTATCGGGCACACGGATGGGTTCGCGAACTATCTGAGTGAGGTCATAACCAATGGCAAAATCATGAGAAAACCTCCCTCATCATCTGTCTTATTTGAATGGGTCAGCCATTCCACGTTATGGATGTTGAAGTCACCACAGATGTGGATGTTAGCCGAGGGATGTGCAAACAGGATTTGGTCTATTTTCTCAGATATGCGCTTAAAGATATTAACTCCGCTGTTTTGGGGCCGATAGAGGGCAAATATAAATGCAGTGGTGTAAGCAAGTGCAACCCTGATGCACATATAAGGTAATTTAGGATCTTCTCTAGAGATATCCCTGCTACACGGGAAGCCATCTTTAATGTAGGCACATATTCCATGCCCATGGCGATCTTGGGGGTCAGATTTAGATGTTAAATTTAAGTATCCGTTAATTATGAACTCATCTAGGGAAGTGGTCGGCCCTATTCCAGTTTCACTTAGAAATATGTCCGGTTTCGTCTCCTGTAATTGGGTTTCAACCTCTGGAAGGTTGGAACGTAGACCCCTGATGTTGGAGAAAGAGACCTGGTAGTAGTGGTCTACGTTGGAAGATGGGGTTCTAGGTTTAATCGAATTTTTATTCTGGAGATATTTCATGTTGAGGTTTTCGGATTTGTGGAATAGGTCAGCATACTTGGTTAGAGCAGTACAGAGAGGGAAAGTAAGAGAGAAAAAGACAGGAAAATGTGTTTTTTGTAGCACACGAAAAGGTAAAGCCGTAACAATTACCCACTAGTATGGCATCGAGAGGCCCCACCAGAGACCACTGCATGGTCCAGATCCACTCACCAAATGGCACTACAGCAGTCCCAGTACTTTGCGCCTGCTGATAGGACAGCCTCCTTAGTGGTTAATCCAAGGTTCGGGTCCCTGACTATCAGGCGGATAACGTCAGCCCAGACAAAACGTTTACCTCTAGCACCCTTACTAGTGACATGGCCACAAGGACAGACGGAGACGGAAAAATTTCCGACATCTCAGACTACTGGTCACCAAGTGCTACCGACCTTTAAGCAGCTTTTTCTTCACCCTTTGTCAGAAAAATCACTCATTGAATGACTGAGGGACAAAAAAAGAGAAGCGAGAGTTATTGGAGCTACCGATAACACATCCACTGCATTATCTACTCTCCATGTTATTTTCAGTTGGGGGCAGATACTTGATGATCAGTTCAACAGGAGGTTTTCCGCTGTCATGTCTGACAACCCTGCACTTTCGAGTTGAACAATTTATTATGGGTAGTAGTAGTAACGGGTTACAAAAATTTTCCCAAATCTCCGTACCCTGTTTATCAAATTTCGAGTCTGCAGACTGAAAATTGACAGAGTTATTGCGTAAGGAAATGTACACAGACACACAAACAGACAGGCACTTTCACTTTTATACATATATATAGATATATATAAATATTTAAAGAATACATGACAAAAATCGATATTCCAAAATCCATGATGTTGACCATCTTATAATTTACTCCTTTCAATCAGCTGATTTATACAATTCTTGACACGATCAATATACAATTCGTGATAGCATCAATATAGAATGCTTGATAGTATCGAAACGTAAGTATAGTTCTTGAATTGTATGATATTAAAAATTATAATTGTAAGTATTGATGTGTTTGATTGTAATAGCTAATTAATTTAAATTATGTATAGTCTTCAATTCCGATGAATTGTTTAGTTACTATAACTAACTAAAATGACCAATCGTTTTTTTGTAGTTTAGTTTAGTTTCGTATATAAATATATACATATATAATAATTTATAATTTGCTGATATTATTTTCATAGGTGTGTATACACAACTTAGCATTAATAAATTTACTAATTATTAAATTAATGAATCTTGTTTCCGGGCTGTTGGAAAACTGCTTCTGTTGTACCAGTATTCAAGAATTCTGGCGATAGAACTGACCCATTAAATTATCGCCCTATTAGCCTCCTCCCACTTTTTGCCAAAATATTTGAGACCTTAATTAACCATGCTCTAGTCCAGCACCTTACAGATGCTAAACTTCTGACCGACCAACAATATGGATTTAGACAAGCGCGTTCCATAGCAGACATCCTCACTGTAATCTCTGAACGCATATACCATTCACTGGACAAAGCGGGAGAGGGCAGAGCGGTAGCTCTATATATATCTAAGGCTTTTGACAGGGTATGGCATGAGGGTCGCCTCAGGAAGATTAGATCATACGGAATCACTGGTAGAATACTAAACATAATTAAATCCTTCTTAGATAAGAGAAAGATCCAGGTTGTCCTCGACGGTCGCACATCTAAACAATATGATATAAATGCGGGAGTGCCCCAGGGATCTATCCTTGGACCTCTACTGTTCCTGATATTCATAAATGACCTCCCCGACAAAATTGCCTCTGAGATGGGTATATATGCTGATGACACCACACTCTATAGCAGGCACGAAAGGAAAACAAATGAACATATATCTAAAGTAATAGCAGAAACACTAGAGGATGACCTCCAATCAGTAGTGGAATGGGGACAAAAACTAAACTGGTTTCATTCAATAATTACAAGAAACCTTCTCTACCACCTATAGCAATGGCCAACGACTCTTTATCTGAGAGTACGTCTTTCAAGCTCCTTGGCCTAACGTTCACAGGAAACATGAGTTGGAACAATTACAATGAAGGCATTGCCAGGGCCGCTGCAAGGAAGGTGGGCTCTCTCTACCGTGCTAGAAAACTACTAACACCCGAAAGTATCCTGTACCTCTATAAGGCAACCATTCGCCCATGTATGGAGTATTGCTGTCATATTTGGGCTGGTGCATCGGCTACTAGTCTCTCGCTCTTTGGCAAGGTTCAAAAGAGAGTCGCAAATCTGATAGGCCCTAAACTTGCATCTAAGCTTCAGCCTCTGTCCCATCGACGAAATGTTGCATCCCTCTGCCTGTTCTACAAGTATTTTAGTGGTGAATGCTCTGATGAACTGCAATCACTGGTGCCCCAACGACGTGAACACCCTGCCAGACCCGACAAGCTGCAAAATCCCACCCCCATACTGTAGAGATCCCTAGATGTAAAAGATCTTTCTACTCCGGTAGTTTCTTCCCCAGAACCGCTAGACTATGGAATTCCATTCCAGGTCACTGCTTCCCCAACTGTACTGACATGCAGAAGTTCAAGTGCAACGTGAACGAACATATTGCTGCCCAAATCCCTACATAGTACCCCAGTAGTTGTTTCCTCTGATAGTAGCCCCCTACACCAAAGTGGCAATTTGCCTTGTTTGGGGTGAAAATGTAATAATAAAAAAAGAGAATATTTTTGTAGAAGATTCATAAATTAATTAAAATTGTTAGTACGAAAAGTTGTTTTTTCTTTCTTTTGTAGCTTATTTTAGTTTCTTATATACAAACATAGATACTATTTTATAATTTGTTGATATTATTTTCATAAGTATGTATACCTAACTTAGAATTAATAAATTTACTAATTATTAAATGGAACATTTTGGTAGAAGATTCATAAATTAATTAACTTGTTGAATATTTGTGTTTTTTGTAGCTTAGTTTAGTTTCGTATATACAAACATATAATATTTTATAATTTGTTGATATTATTTTCATAAGTATGTATACATAACTTAGAATTAATAAATTTACAAATTATTAACTATTTTGGTAGAAGATTCATAAATTAATTAAAATTGTTAGTACGAATAGTTGGATTTAATGACTTTCTTTGATAAAAATTCAATATGGCGTAATGAAAAAATATAAAGGAAACTGCAGCTTCTCTTCCAATTTCCGGATTTTAACCATGTCAAATCACACGTCAATTCTTTTTTACGGATTGATTTTTGCTATTTCTTCTGATGAGTCAAGGGCATAATAGATTCACTAATTGATATAATAATTAAGTGATTAATTTTGCGCTACGAAACAGGTACTGTCAAGAATTGTATCAATCGACTGATTTAAAGCAATAAATAATAAGATGGCCAACATCATGAATTTTGGAATATAAATTCTTGTCATGTATTCAAAATGGTGCTCTGTAATCACATTGAGCTTCTTATATAAAAAGTGATATATAATAAGAAAATATATTTTTACTGTAATGCATATATAGTTTTTTGTTTATTGTTCACGTATACATATATTTATTTATATTTTATTTATTGTTCCTTTTAAATATATGTTTTTGTTTATTGTTTTTTTTTGTTAATTGGTCCCTTTTATATTTACATATATATATATTGCTTTTTGTTGTTGTAATACATATATAATTTTGTTCATTGTTACTTTTATATATACAGGTTTTTTGTTTATTATTACTTTTATACATATAGTTGAAGTTCATTGTTCATTTATTTATAGTTTTGTTTTTATATATAGTTTTTTGTTTAATGTTCATTTTATATAGTTTTACTTATTGTTTTTATATAAAGTTTTGATTTATTGTTATCATTTATGCATATAGATTTTTGTTTATGTTCCCTCTATATATATAGTTTTTATTTATTATTTTTAGTTTATAGATTTTTATTGTTTGTCTTCATATATATAGTTTTAATTCATTGTTTCTATTAGATATATACATATATATTGTTACTTATTCTTTTTTATGTATATAATTTGGGTTTATTGTTTCTTTCAGATATATAGTTTTCTATTGTTACTTTTATGTTCATTCAATCTTTACTGTTCATTTTATATGCATTTTCGTTATTATTTCTTTTATGTATATAGTTTTTTATTTAATGTTTTTTAACGAGAATTATTTATTGTTTCTTTTATATATAGTTTTTTTTTATTTATCGTTTCTTTCATTTATATAGTTTTTCTTTTATTTTGTTCTTTTATATGTATTGTTTTTGCTTATTGTGTGTATATATATATGTGTATATATATATTATTTTATTACCGTTTTATCTGTTTAGTTACACATGTTTCCGCTACCGAATCGTATCAACGATCCAGCAACTTCGTAAGACTTGAGCAGAAGTTGTTATTATGAGTTTTAACCATTCTGTCCAAGTCTGACGAAGTTATTCAGTAGCGAAATCATGTGTAACTAAACAGATAAAATGGTAATAAATAAAAAATATATATATTTGCTCTGCAATAATATTGAGCACCCTCTCAAGTTTTCACTATTTACCTGTTCTGCTATATATGTATAGTTTATGTTTATCTTTGCTTTTCTACACCCCACATACAAGAAATTGCTCAGTTGGTAGAGTGCTTACCTCGTATGCAGGAGGATCGGTTTCAAAACCCAGTTGCGGATATGTCTGACTGATTTGTTTTCAGACGCCTTTTTTTCTTTTAGCCAAGCGTAGTCGTAAAAGAAAAGACTCGAAAGCCCAAACATCCCAGAATTTATTGAAATAAAGTAAGAGTTTTTGCGGAATTAATACAGTGCTTGGATGATAGATGTTTGATAAGTTGAAAAACTGTGAATGTTGGCTTCAAAGCATTGAACTTATATAAGAAAACGCATTATTTGTCGAAAGTAAACACAAAATTATCTCTTCATATATAAAACAGCGGAAAATTCATTAAAATGCCTGGTGAAATGATAATTGACAGCCTACTAATGTCGACGATTCTAAAAGTATTGGCAGACATCTTAAAGCCGTTTCCAACCGAGGTAACCCCCCCCCTAAAATATGATTTTTGGTCAATTTTAAGTAGTACCAAGAAGTTATGAGGAAACAGAAAATATTATAAAAAAATATGAAATTTAAAAATGTACTTAAACAACAACAAAATTAGACTGAATCAGCACCTTGAATTATAACTGCAACCTTTCAAAGAACATTTTTTTCTACTAAGAAAAATGCAAATATTTTTTGCTATAATTGTAAGCGCCCCATCCACAGAGGTTTTCAATGTAGATGCAAAAACTCAAAAGAGAATTAAGCAAAAATATGGAGAGCTTTACTTGTGAACATACATGTTTATTTCATCTACGTTAGAGATTTGAACAAACAGTAAAAGATTTCTTATAGAGCAACAGAGCATGTAATTACGAATGAATCCGATTTATCAGTTTTGATTCTAGCTTTAACCTCGAGTAACTTTGTAGAGGTAGTCGAGTAAACGATATCGTTTTGAATAGAGGCGATGCTAGGACTCTCTAGGAAATAATACAGGTGAATTTTGTTTCTGTATTTTAATTCCAAAGATGATATATTCTCTGTACAAACTGTCATTAAACAAGGCTCAAATATAAACCTCAGCTCCATTAAATCAAAATTGATGTACCCAAAATAAACTGTTAAAAAATGGAAGATCATATTTAAACAGTGTAGTCTCATCAAAAACCAAATGTTATGATTTCGAAATTCGCAAAAAAAATTCTAGGACACTTCAATATCCAAATATGAAGAAGTTGCCGAATGTGGTAGAGGAAATGAAAATAAAATGTTTGTACACAAATATAACTGGCAATATAGCAAAACAAGATTCCGATAAAAAGGTTACGAAAATCCTATTTCTGGTGCATTGAGACGTCGAATTTATCAGATGAAAATAGATGAAGTGTGCATTGGATTTTGTATTCCGGTCATAAAACAATCTACCTCTTAATGAACAAATCAGAATTAAAACTCCTCAAACACTAACAGCTGTATACAGTAATAACTGTTACAGGTATACACAACCGATTTATTAATGAAAACCCAAGCAAGAACATGTGAAAGGTTCTGCAGTAAATATAAAAAAAGTTAAGTAGAATATTTATTTCGACATGCTTCTCATTTAAAGATGAGAAAAGCAAATTAAACATCAAATGTGAACGGGTCCCAAGTCACACAAAAATCCAATAAAATAAATACGATGTGTAAATTTAAATGACACGTTTAAAAACGAAAATTTATTATATGAAGAGGACGAATTAATATTTCCCATCTTGATGCATCAAGTTACGTTGACACTGACAAACATAATGTTGACGCTAGTGCTGAGGGTAAAGTCATCAGAATTGTACCCAAAAAGAAAAAGACCAGATATTTTACTGCTCGAGAATTTCAAGAATTATCAAATCGATTATTGCTATTCCACGGAAAATGTGCCAAAAGACTTCATCAATGCAATTTATTCGGTCAATAGCTAAAAGTGCTATGAAAATTAAAATAATACTTTAGTAGAAAATAATGTCTAGAGGTTAGACTACAGTCAGTCACAGTTCACTCAGATTTGAGTTGGAGAGAATGAATGCAATCGGGGAACAGACCAAGTTAGTCAGGCAGACTGACGGAATAGCCGAAGCTCCTGAGGAAGCAAAGGGGAGACAGACGAGGCAATGTAGCAATTTAGCCAGGCATCGGATTCTCATAATTCTCATCGCCACCTAAAAATAAATGTCTATTTGTTTGTAAGCTGTTTGTCGTAGTCCTAATTTCAACGTAAAGTGTTTTTGTCTTTTAAGTTTATGTGCATCAGCACGTTGTCTCATCGTCTTGAACATTTTATGTATATATACTCCTTCCAAAAATTGACTGTGCCCCCCTCTTCAAGCATGCATTTCCTCTTCGTGTTTAAGAACTGTTCAGTAACACTTCTATCCCTCCACATCTCTTATAAATGTGAACTCCCAATTGTCGTCGTCGCTGTGTACCCGGTTATATTACGTAACATTCGTTCTATGTACCTCTCTATACAACAAAATGAAAAGCAATCACTTTTCTGTTGTTATATTTCTTTTATTTAAATAATTTGTTTATCTGTCTTTACATATTTTTTATTTATTATTTTTACTCAACGGACTTTCCCATTATATTAAAAATGGAGGATGTGTCAACATTTTTGTTATTTTTAAGAGAGTATGACTACAAAAATCGGAAAGTTCTATTTGTAGATTTGGTTGCTAGGAACTGACAAATTTTCACACATATTTCGTTCTTTACACGAGAGAGTAATTGGTTTTTCATTACTTTCGGATTGATACTTACCGGAAAATATTCGTCTCGTCTGCAAGCTTACTATTCAAAGTTTCTCTGGATTAATACTGCATTTTCATTAAAACAACATTTACCTTCCATCCTAAAACTAAGATGCCTAACAACTAAAAACATAGTTTTTGCAGCATTTAATGTTACCATCCATTAACGTGTCCATTCTACGACATGTTTTTTCTGTATTGTACGTTATAGAGCCATCAGAAAATATATTCATCTCTTAATGAATTTCATCACACAAGTCGTTTATTACTATCAGGAATCAATTTTTACAGACGTCAATGGTGTCAGACCTGTCAAAATAGTATCAGATTTAAGTATCAAATGATGCAGTGCACTGTACCTATATTAGACGAGCCAATTTTCTTAATGTAATAATTGCCATAATTGCCATAGCTGTTACGAATTATAATATCGGTATCAGTATATTCGTAGTAGTAGCACCAATACTAGTAATGCTATAAGTAATCTATATATATATATATATATATATATATATATATGTGTATATATATATATATATATATGTATATATATATATATATATATACGCATAATACAATATTTACTTATTTATAAGTTTACATGTTTCGTGTAGTGCTACATTGTTAGTTTTCAAAAGTAATTTGTAAACAACACATTTTTAAAACAATTCGTTTACTTTTTTGTTCTTTGGAAATAATTGTTCGATTGTATTATCGCAGATCATATCGAAAATATGGTGACAATATTTTTTACAAGAGAATAATATATTTTATCTTTGATAAATTACAGGGATGATAAAATTATAATGTTCATTTCTGACACTAATAAGAGAAATATGTTATCATTTTGGTATCATCTGGCCTCTCATATATTTTGCAAACAACTGCCTGAAAGTGTATCACATGACATTTAATTAGATCAGTTGCCCAGACTATTCATCAAACTTTTCTTCAACCCTTTTCTCTTTCTCTTTCACCGCCGATGTAATTCTCTACTCGTATAACAGTCTAGTAAGACCTAAGTGTACTGTTTCCATATCTGAACAGCTATTGCAGAGTTCAAAATAGACTTCGTAGCCTAGAAAGGGACCGTCTTCTCTTCTCTGCAACCTCTTTTCAAAAGAAGAGACGCTGCGAGCCTATCTTTGCTCTATCGTTATTTTCATGGCCAGTTGTCATCTGAGTTCCAATCTATGCCCCCCCCGTGTCAAACTTTCACAAAACACATTATCAATAACTTCCCCACTATTTATCTGTGCCTAAAAATCAGATGAATTCCATGAAGAAAACTTATTTCTTAGGAGTGCGCACCTGTGGAACTCTGTTGCGCGTTTCTACTTTCCAGCTGACTACAATATAGTCACCTTCAAGTCCATAGATTCGATAAACAAAGCTTCTTTCGTAGAAGTGCACGGCTGTGGAACTCTCTTCCGTTTGCCTTTTTTCCACCTGATTACAACTTGGATGTCTTCAAATCCAACATAAACAAGTTTCTGGATGAACCGCCCCCTTAAGTAAGACACTTTATCAAATCTCCGATACTAACGATCACTACGATACTATCCCATTGATTACTGTACGCGCAATAACCCTTATCCCCGAGTGGCTTCCGGGCATTGATAAGTGGTGACCACCATGCAAAAACCAAGTTGAATGTAAACATGTTCTTAATGAGCATTCCTTTTTAGTTAGCCAATTTACTAAATTTCCACTACTAATGATTATTCCATTGACTACCGTACACTAATCTTCAAGTGGCTTTTGGACTTTGATAAGTACTGTCTCCCTCGTAAAACACCCACGCACACACACACACGCACGCACACACACACACACACACACACACACACACATATATATATATACACTTATAATGCGTAAGAAATGATACACCTGATAGAATCATGTATCTCTGCAAGACCAACATCCGCACATTCATAGAGTATTGTTACTACATCTGCACTGATGCATAGACCACTAATATCTTACTCTAATGCAAGGGGTAACAAGGGGTCTCAAACCCTCACTATAAAATAAACACCAACACTTGTGCACTTGTCGGAATGTCGTATCCCTAGGTTTGTTTTACAAGTGCCTTCTTGAAATATGCTCCGACGAACTACTAGCAAGTGTGTCCTTTCAATGCAAATACTTCTGATTCACACGACAAGCAGCCAAATCCTATCATTTCACTATATATGTATCAAGATACCGAAAAGAATATAATAATGTCTTCCTTCGAACTGCTGAACTTTGGAATTTAGTATGCAGAAAATTAATAAAAACGTGAACAGATATCTTGCTGGTAGTGCCACTACAAACATGGTCAGGAATGGTATACTCTTGCATCTCAGTATAAGTATGATTTGCTTGTGGTGAAAGAAGATTAACAAAGGATAATATAGTTTTTAATAAATAAAAATCAGAGGAGTATTGTCAGCATCCATATAAATTGAACACGAAAGTAAAACAAATAACTACTATAATACATATTAGTCACCAAACCGATGAAAATGATTGCGCCGATACACTCGGTTGGAATATGATCTTTAAATCCTTGAGAGAGACGTTTTATAATATAAAGAAATATATCACGCTGGCATTAAGAACAATACAACCTTTATTAGTTTCATGTCTACGACAGCGTTAATCGCTAAATCAACTCACATCCACACAACTACTTTATTTCGTGAATAGATTTTATACAACAAATGTGAGTTTGATTTTCTGAAAAGTGTGCTAATCACCAGTCTTATGCTGTTGCCTTTAGCAGCTTTTCGTAGTTAAGTCTTCGAAAAGTTATTGCAGAATAAATCAGCGTTTTTGTGTCGATGGATGCTTAATGATGTGATTTGTTTCCGTAGGCGGTCATTTCTTCAACTCGAGTGTTTCGCATTGTTTGATGCGATCAATTTAATTACTAATCATCGCCCCCTCCCTGTGCTACGTCGTTTTGACAGACTTGCGTTAAATAGCTGAAAGGGAAGAGGATGCCAGAGCGCAATAAACCGGATGAAGTAGATACTAATCTATAATTGGGGTGTTTATCTTAGTCTGGTTCAAGAACACCAAACTTGAGCATCAATGTGAACGCGAATTATACAATACAAAAACGTAACTCAGTCGTGAACTGCATATCTCCACCTGACAGCGTAAATATAGGACCAAGTCTAGTTTTGTCTTACTCTTCAATATTCTTTGATGTATTTTCAATGTTATACCAGTGAAATGTTGATTTCCGCCAAAGTGATCATCTTATAAGTCTGCTATTGTGCATAGTGTGACAAGTGTTTTCAAAGATCATCATTCATACATAATAGTTGAAAAACTCGGAAGTTCTAATTTCGTATAAACTTCGAGTTTTGTGCATCGTATTTTGTAATCTAAATCATACTTACTTTTTTCCTGATTAATTAACGGATCATATGTATGTATCTAATGTTCTTAGTATAGAGAACTGTTTTCCTCGTACCTAAATCTCTATTGAAACAGCCCGTGACTCATCTGGTGGTGATCGTACATGCATGCGTGTCAAAATACACGTAACATGACAACATATCTGTTTCTGCTGCTGGTCTCTTCAGGGGGGTTCACCAACCGTCCTTGGGGAAGCTGGAACGTGATGTAACAAAGACACTTCAAAACAGGGACCCAAGACGATGTGTGTTTTTCTTATATGGTTTATTCACTCCCAGTCAGTAGTAATAGAGAGACCGATGACTTTTGACTTGAGAGGTTCTTGATGTCTATGCTGAGACCCCATCTCATTGGTGAAAAGACTTTCTTAACTCAACTTGTTTGTACGGCGTCTCAAATCACTCCGAATGGCACTTGATGCATCACGTCCAGTCCCCATTCGCATACTTTCTGGTGCGAACTTATCCGGTCACAGAGTTTGACAGCTGTCAAAACGACGATTCAGATCTCTGTTGTCCACTCATCGCTAGCTAGCTACATAGATAGATGGATAGATAGATAGATAGATAGATAGATAGATAAGAGGGAAATACTTCTACACAACTATTATCTAACATGAGCTTTTCAATGTCACTATCAAAGTTTAATGTCAGGAATATATTAACTGCAGGGTATCATTAGTAACAATACAACCAAATAACGAATGCTAGCAATAAACGAAACTAAAGTTATCCTACAACGTGTGATCTTCACCTTCTTGAGGACTTGACCTTTACCTTTTACCTAGATAACACAAAATGAAATCAGTTGTTAGATCATAACCGATAATTTTACCAAATGTGGTGACAATTGACTAAGCGACGTACGATAAGCTCTCCGCGAATATAATTACGAACTCGAAGAGAAACATAATTACGAACTCGAAGAGAAACATAATTACGAACTCGAAGAGAAACATAATTACGAACTCGAAGAGAAACATAACCTCCCGAGCAGGAAATAACTTATTATGTCTATTTGCCTTTTTCTGGGAAAATCTTTTAAGGTAATTATTCTTGAATTTAGCAATTTTAATTATATGTGGACATTGTGCAGTTTACAGATCGTGCTGAAATAATAACGTTAATATTTAGTTCACCTACAAATTAAATAAAAAAAACAATACCGTAAAAATGTAATTTACACATGAAATCTTGTCTAAACATTAGCATTTGCTGAAGGTCTTATTGCCTTTAAATGTGTTTGTTTTAGCTTAACATTTCGTTATATAAACGCGTGGTTATACTACCTGAGTCAGTTGCATGACATACTCAAGCTCATATTTAAAGAACAGATTTGATAAAAGGTCAAATGGATATTTTGATTTCACAGTCTCAATATTAAGCACAAGTTTAAATTGTATTTTGTCTGTCAAGAGCAATATAACATTTCGGCCAGAGAATCTTGATAAATATATTTAGCTATCGATAAATAGCAATGTAATCTATTTATAAAAGGTGACAACATATTTCGGCTTTGATCGATGATCCACCTTTTCGGTGAAACAAAGGTTCTCATTGACTTACAAACAAAATGGCATATTGTTTGGGATTGGTTTGACAATTAGAAGGCCTCGACTAAATAAGTACCGCATGGATGATTCAGTAGAAAACAAGCAGTTAATTCAAGAGAGGAGGGCAGATAAACGAAGTGAAAGAGTGAGAAAGAGGGGGAGGAGTTCAAAAGTCATCGTCTTCACTGGTGACACAAGAAAAGAAATCAATTTTTAAATTCTTCAAACCAATTCTTGGCATTAGTCAAATTACTAAACTTATTTTTCATTCCTAACTAGAATTCTGATTTTTACTATGGTTACACACCTATGTCCTAACAAATATTTCGTATTATTCCCGGGGAGTTTCTCGTGTTTTGGACAAAATTAACCCTCTATCCAAGTTCCAAACTCGGCTCAGTTAACTCACGCTTCTACAGATCTTTCAAATAAATCCTGGGTGCAGAATGATTAATGGCAAAACCAGTCACGACATATAAAATTCATGTGGCGTTGGATTACATCTGCCGCCAATCACTCAATATAAGAATCTTCGTGACAGCTTCGACACATTAGGTTACATCTAAGGTTAGGATGAGTTTCAAACTGAATGTCATGTGATTGGATAGTTTCACCACGTGATATACGTTGATATGTTACTCGATTGTATTAATGTAAAAGGAATTGTTGAAAATTTGGATGATGTATAAAAACCATATGCCGTAAGAATTGTAATGTTGACTGGATCATTTCAATTGATAAATGATTGTGAATAAAGTTTGACAGAGTACAAAATAGACTTGGTGGCTTAGTGGGGGATGCCCTTTTCTCTTCTCTGCAACCTCTCTCCCACAAAAGAGACGTTGCGAGCCTGTCTTTGTTTTACCGTTATTTCCATGGCAAGTACTCATCTGAGCTCCAATCTCTGGTCCCCCCTCGCCAATCCTTTACGAAAACACGCGTCTAGCTGAAGCCACTGTCAAAAATTTTCCCCACTCTCTATCTGTGCCTAAATCAAAACGTGGATTCCATAAACACAGCTTCTTTCTTAGAACAGCACGCTAGTGGAATTCTGTTCCGTCTGCCTGTTTCCCACCTGACTACAACTTGGATGTCTTCAAATCTAAGGTAAAAAAATTCCTGATGAACCGCCCCCTTAAGTAAACACTTTATGAAATCTCAACACTAACGTACAACGTACTGTACATGCAATAACCCTCATCCCTGAGTGGCCTCCGGGCCTTGATAAGTGGTGATCTCCTTGTAAAAAAAAAGTAGAAATGTGTCACAGTAAGAAGTCTAAACTAAATAAAAAGACGCCATTACAAGAATATTTTTTTAATTCTAAACATTTGAAATGAGGTATGATTGGTTTATCATTATTTCATTTATTTTATTTTAGTCGCTAAAATGAAAAATATCTACATGATAACAGTAACACAAGACACGTGTAAGTCGAAATTATGTCTCACCGGTAATCCTATTGTTTCACAAATGTAAGTAGTTACAATTGATCTAATTAAATGTAGGTCTAATTTACATTCAGATTTAAGAACTTACAATGGATCTAATAAATATTTTCTAGCGTTTTATTTGATAATTTTATTTATTTTTTACATTTTTTTTTGTAAATTTACTTTCAACTAGAACCAAAAATACGAAACCATTGAACATAGAAAGCAAACCTCCTTTTCTTCTTTGTACACCATGGCGACTTATACACCTGAAAAAGGTCAAAGGCTAAATCGACCCAAACGTTTTGTAATAAACACTTATAATATAAACAATTGTCTGATCTATCGAAATAATAAAAAAACATTTATTTAGTTTTTGTCAAAATTTAGTGCACAGTTTTTATGTTGATTTTTTCAAATTCAATTTTGTATAAATTGATTTTTTTTTTAATTTGACGTTGGGTTATTTTACAACAGAGTGCAACATTTTAAAATTAATTTGTTTTTATTTAACATTAGACATTTAAAATTTTAAGTTACACTTATTCGTGCATAATGTTTTATTTAATTTTAAGAGAATATTTATTTTTTTCATATTTGAAAGTGTAAGTTGTGATTTTTGCGGTGTTTCAATTTAAAGTTAGCTTTTATTTGAAATTGATGATTTATTTTTATTTAAAACTGAAGTTCAGTTTTATTTGAAGGCGACTTATTTTTATTTGAAGGACACCATCTTATTTAAAGTTGAGCTTTTCTTAATTCTTAATTGATCTTTTTTATTTGAAGATGATTATTTTAATTGGAGATGAACATCTTATTTGAAGTAGAAGGTTTTAATTTGAAATAGACCTGTTAGAGAGTAGCCGGACAGAAGCAGTAAATTATCTGATCTGTGTATCTATCGGTTTATCTATCTATCTAGCTAGCTATCTATCTATTTAGCTAGCTAGCTAGCCAGCGTATATGAATATCTCTCTATCTGGAGATGAGTAGACGACAGAGATTTCAAGTCATGTTTTGACATGTCAAACTATGACCGGACAAGTTGCACCGAAAGATACGAACGAATACTGGAAGTGACGTGTCACATGTCACGTGCTCCTGTTTGCGCAATCATCGTTGGGTTGGATTTGAGATGCCAAGAGGGGCAGCTGGGTTAAAATGGGCCTTCTCATAAGTGAGGGAGGAGTCTTAGAATGGAGACGTAGAAGAACCACTCTAAGTCAAGATTGTCGATCACTGCTATGACGAATATCTGGGAGTGAAATAAATATATACAATCTCAAATCGTGTGGGATTCTATCTTGGGTGATTCCAACAGATTCTATCTTCCCAAGGACTGTTGATGAACCTCCCAAAAGGAACAACAGCAAAAAACGGTCTGTCATCAATGTATATGTTATGTTATATGTTATATATAAGAAGTCTAAACTAAATAAAAAGACGCCATTACAAGAATATTTTTTTAATTCTAAACATTTGAAATGAGGTATGATTGGTTTATCATTATTTCATTTATTTTATTTTAGTCGCTAAAATGAAAAATATCTACATGATAACAGTAACACAAGACACGTGTAAGTCGAAATTATGTCTCACCGGTAATCCTATTGTTTCACAAATGTAAGTAGTTACAATTGATCTAATTAAATGTAGGTCTAATTTACATTCAGATTTAAGAACTTACAATGGATCTAATAAATATTTTCTAGCGTTTTATTTGATAATTTTATTTATTTTTTACATTTTTTTTTGTAAATTTACTTTCAACTAGAACCAAAAATATGAAACCATTGAACATAGACGCACCAACATCTAGACGAGTAACGCGCTAAAGACAACATTAAGGATGAGGACAACCGTCCTTTATAGACCGCAAATACAACGTAGATACATACATATGGTCCGTTTATGATAGGAATACACAGGCATTTAGTAGTGCCACGTATGGAGATTAAACGTACCACGATTCAACTATACACATACAGAGAACCACTCAGCGACGCAAATACGTCACAAACGCAAACACGTAAAAACACAATAACGATTTAACTATAGACGGTATATCAGCAGTCATATAAATACGCCACAACGCAACACACCTTGAATTAATACTAAAACAAACGATGAGATCGTGATTCGAACGCATCGTAATCAAATATGCAATACGCGGATCATGTCAGCAAACAACTTCCCGGCTTAACATTTTAATTTGAGTCATTTCACCTGTCAGCGTCAACGTTAAACGGTGATTAGTAATTACACTCAAATATTTGTGCACATTATGACGTTTAACATGGACAAGATTAATGAAACGCGTGATTAATTTAATTGTTAGTCTCAGACGTTTCTACAAAACCTAATGAGAATCGTTGTTTGTTAGTCGGCTGGTAGATCAATCTGTCCGTCAAGATAAGGACAGAAATCGCATTTAAGCTGTGAAACGCGAATATTAAATAAACACATCTTATTTTAGATGCGACCTAGAATCTCTTAAAACGCTCAGTCTGTCATCTCATCGATGGATAGGGTTTATTTGTTGAATTTAAAGTTAAATTGTTTGCCCATGCTCGTTTTCGTAAGCGCGTACTTTTGCAAATTTTTTTTTTACACAGTGGTCACCACTTATCAAGGCCCGAAAGCCACTCATGGGTTAGAGTTATTGCAAGTACATTACGTTAGTGTGGAGATTTGATGAAGTGTTTACTTAAGGTGGCGGTTCATTAAGAATTTGTGTACGTTGGACTTGAAGACATCCAAGTTGTAGTCCGGTGGGAAGCAGGCAGATGAAACATAGGTCCACAGGGTACAGTTCTAAGAAAGAAGCTTTGTTCATGGAATCCACGTTTTGATTTAGGCACAGATAAAGAGTGGGGGAAATTTTTCACAGTGGATTCAGCTAGACGGGTGTTTTTCGTGAAAGATTGGCGAGGGGGGACCAGAGATTGGAGTTCAGACGAGCACCTGCCATGGAAATAACGATAAAACAAGGATAGGCTCGCAACGTCTTTTCTGTGGGAGAAAGGTTACAGGGTAGAGAAAAGGGCATCCCCCACTAAGCCACGAAGTCTATTTTGTACTCTGTCAAGGCAGGATAGACTGTTTTTAACAGCTCCTGCCCAGATATGGCAGCAGTACTCCATCCTTGGACGTACTTGGCTTTTATATAGATAGAGAATTGCATCAGTAGTGAGATATCTTCTGGAGCGGTAGAAGGATCCCACCATCTTTCCAGCGACCTTGGCAACAGACTTGATGTACGTGTTCCATTTCAGATCAGGAGTAAAGGTCAAACCCAGAAGCTTGTCAAAACACGGGGCCTCTCCCAGATGAGAGCCATCCATCCCAATTGATGCCAGCTGGGGATCAGAGCGTTGATGATGTAAGGATTGGAGTTTGGTTTTTCATGCATTAAAGGTAACCAGCCACGTCTTCCCCCACTGAACCATGCGCTCGAGATTAGAGGAGAGAGAATCAGAGAGAACTTTGTAATTTACAGCCTTTGATGTGTTGCCGTAGATGGTCGTGTCATCAGCATAGATGTCAACAAATGATTTAAGTATGTGTTTAGGGAGATCATTGATGTAGATCAGAAAGAGAGTTGGGCCCAGGATTGAACCCTGAAGGACTACAGCATTAATACTGCAGGCCTCTGATTTTTGTCCATCTACCACTACTCTTATGCGCCTATTAGAGAAAAATGATTTAATGATTGAGAAAACATTTCCAGTTATACCGTAGCTGGAAATCTTGTGAAGTAAACCCTTATGCCATACCTTGTCGAAGGCTTTTGATATGTCAAGAGCAATTGCCCTAGAAAGGAAGCCTTTGTCAAGAGATTCACTAATCATGTGAGATATAACCGTCAGCACATCTGCGGTAGATCTTGTGTGTGTCACTAAGAAGGTTGTTCCTGCTGAGGTGGTTTACTATTTCTCTATTTAATATGGATTCCAGCAACTTACTCATAACACACAGCCATCGTAAGCGATAAAGACTTTAATAGAATATTATCATTGGAACATGGAGTATTCATTTTTCTGAACATCGTTTTTTTATGCATGGGTCGTTATCTTCACGTTGTTCTTGACAGCCTCGTGTGTTTAGCAAAACGAAGACATTTACTCCTGCGTGAAAACACAGAGGCGCTTGCTGGGTTTACAAATATTAATTTACAGATACTTAACTCACGGCGTCAGCTACTAATATGATTAATTAACTAATTCTTAAATTATTTTTCTAACTTAGAATTGAGAGACACACACAGGCAGAAGATTGCTGTAATATACGCTTAGATTATTTCTACACTGTCGGACTATCTTGTCTGTATAGCTTCCTAACCGAAACTGAATAGAAACTCTTTGTTCTCTTGTCAAAATATGAGCCACCGTCTGTACATCATATTGTTGGAGACCTGTATTTTAGCGCATTTTAGATTATCTCACGTTTTCCGTTTTCCACCAGGTTTTGATGACATATAATAATGTGATCCTATCCATAATTCATATTTGTTTACGTACTTACTACTTACTGACAGGGGGTATAAATATATAAGAATTGAAATAGAAGTGTTTAGTTATAGTACCTAAAACATACCAATGAACCAAAAACTTTGTTTTTGCAACATCGAAAGTAGTGGTAATCTCTTGTCGCCAATATCAGTGATGATGTCCTTTTCTCAACACGAAAAGATAACAGCAACCGCCAAAACGCACACAAACAGCGTGACGTCGAAAACATAACTGACTCTTGAACAAAGAATCTGCTCATTTAGGAATTCAAATCGCCCCCAGTTCAAATAAGCACCTAAAATGGACCTAGGTTCGCGTGTTACTGTTTCTATACAGCGAACAGAAGCTATTTGCGAACGCTTATTTCTGTTTCTCTGCACAGTTAATACATGAAATTAGTTTTTTGTGGATGGTTTTATTGTTATTATCCTTGAAATAAGGTTCAGTTCTTGTTGTAGACAAAATCTAATCTAAACTAAAAAAATCAATATTGAAAGTTTAATTTAGAGCGATAGCTTTTTAAGAAAATAAAAGCCGTGAAAGAAAAAATGGAACACTTTTTAACACTCAGAGTTGTCTTAGCTTGCACAAAAGGCTTTTCTCTTTCACAACTCGCTCGCTTCTTTGTCCCAGCAGCCGTCCTAGCTTCTTCTTATTCTTCTTCTTCTTCTTCCCAACTGACAGCAAACTCACACGAACGAGATAATGTCTCCGCATCGAAAATAAAATCGTTATTAGAGAAAATGAGCAACAGCCTTGTATATTTATTGAACACTTTTATGTATTCAAGTAATATAAATGCTAAACATAAATACATCAAAACGCGAATTCGTTCATCCTCGAAATTAGTTTTATCTAAAGAGGTGCTATATAAACGAATGCGCACGCTTTTGATCTCAGAATTTGTTGGATAACAAAGGATCATGTTTGTAGGAGAATTTTTGTCTCATTCTTATGGAATACGCTTAAGAAAGTCTACTGACTTTAGCTGTAATAATAAAGATTGACGAAAACAATGCAAGACAACCTTACAAGTTTAAGTTTATATCGACTGATTCATAAAACAATTAAGAATGAATTATTCATTTTAACTATTGACCAGTCTACGTGATCGCAAATTAAACAAGAGGCCATTACCACATTTACCATTCTATGAATATTTTATACATTCCTCTAACGCTAAATCGTTAACAAGTATTTTAATTGATATTACATGCTCAAATTTGAAAAAAAAAGTAGTTCTGTCAAGATTCAGTTTGAACAAGCATGCTTAAATTTTATATCAGTTTTTGTGGTTGGCCACATTTAAAAGTAATAACAAAATTTTTGCTTGGCAAAATAAAAAAAATATGTAGACTCTGCAAATAAAGAGACGAGACACTTAACTATACCATTAATGAATTACGCAAGATTGCAGGAAAATATGCAAATAAAAATGGGAAGGTATTTCACTAGGACAGGAAATGCGTTTCTGTCAAACACAATGATAAGAATAAACAAATGAAAAGTAGAATCGTATTATTTGGATTCTTCGGACTACTGTCCTTACTCTAAGTGTCAGTTTATTGAACGCTGGAATCTTTCTATTAAACTCGATAATCTGTACGGCATTTCGCACTCAAACACTTATTTAATCATCTCGACTAGTATCATCCCTTTCCTTTACCCATGACTGGGTAGAAGTTCTAAGTAATTCACAATTTCTTTTTCTGCACAAGTGGTCAGACTATTTGGAAAAAATTCAAGTGTAAATGCAATCTTCTTCTGAAGATTGAAGGTTCAATCCTAAGTATGCGACAGAAAATACAATTGCGAATTGCTAAGGGCTTCTACTCAATTATGCTACTACAGTGGATTAAATAAAAATTCCATTGGATATTCCGTGCAAATTCTTGAGTTTAAAAGAAAAAATTGCCCAGTTCGACAAAATATAAGTGAAGAAGGTTAGAAACAATTTGTGAAAAGATGAGAATAGAAATCTACAGAATCCAGATAATACGAGTTATCAATCCTCATCTATACACATAAGAAACATAAAAAGCAATATTATTTCAATTATTCTGATCTGGGTTGTCAATTTCATAAAGTTTCAACCGATGTAACCGAATTCAGATAAAGCTTTTCGAACTTGAGACTCTTTATGTTAAACTCGTCACCCATGTTTAATATCAAATTGAATCCTTTATTTAATCCAGGAGGGTAGATTGTTCTTATTTGTTAGGCATAACAGGGTAGCAAAGTGAATAAATTATTGTAATATCTTACTAAAATTGCCTGTATTAAGGATTGCATATTCAATACCCGGAGTCTTGTCGCTTAGAACAGATTATTAAACCACATTTTATTAAGTAGGACGCGTGTCCATTAATAACAAAATTCGCTAAACATTCCAAAGTAAGAAAGCCGAACATAAAGTAGGTTAGGGATTACATCTGTCGAGCCTTGTAAAAACATGAGAAACATTTTAATGGTAGCGAATAAGAAAAAAATCGCAAAATTATACAAAATTATCAACCCTCATCTAATAAAAAAAAATCTGAAATATTAGAGAGGTAACAAAGTTGAAGAATTTAACAGCTTGGAAATTCTACTACCCCCATTGTAGTCAAGATATTTTCCCCCTCTGATTACATTCTATTTCATTCATTAATAAAATAAAATCACTGAATGTAATCTTTCGGTGCAGTTTGAGAAGCCTGTACCGTTTTATTTTAAAAGGTGAATGATTGGTTATTTACCGAGAGCAGTTATCGTTTAGTTCAGTTGAGTCCAATAATGTTTTTTTTATGATATTTAAAGAATATTCCTTTTGACAAAATTTCTGCATGAAATACATTATTTATTTACACGACACACGAATATTTTCTGCAACTTCAAAATTGCACGTATTAACTTTCTGCGTAATTTTTTTTACAATTTCTTTCGTTGTCTATAAATTTGCTCCGTTTCATTCGACTGTCATTTCTTTTTATTAGTTTTTTTGTTAGCATATCGACTGATGTGTGCTGCTCGTCTTCGATAATGGAAATTCAGGTTGGAGCTGATGCGCTGCTGTGCGCCAACCATGAAGTTTATTTAAGAGAAACATCAGATTTCGTTGCATGTATTGAAATTCTATTGACAAACAATGACGGATCAGTGGGGCAACAAATTCGAAGGAGTGAAGAACAATAGGTTAGCTGCCAAGCCTTCTGGATGAGTTGAAAGTAAAAAGCCTGTCGTCGGAAACTTGCTAAAACAATGGCGTATATCATTACGTTAGCAGAAAACTTTCGTTTTTCTTCTTTTTTTTGCTGAGTAATCTCATGAGTTAAAGAAACAGAGATAACTGCAGATATATAGAGATGAAGTGACACACACACACACACACATACACACACGCATGCACACACACACACACACATATATATATAAGAATCGATCTCATTCTATAACCCCCATATATATATATATATATATATATATATATATATATATAGGGGAGTTTATAGAATAAGATCGATTCTTTAAGAGGTACCTTATTGGGATAATGCAAAGCTCAACAAATTGCTTTGGAGATTATATAGAATATGAAAAAAAGACTATGAAAATATATATCAATGCATATAGATGTATTCGTTTATTCAATATCGATGTTACATCAATTGGGGGTGTAGGATAAAGATTTTTTATATTGTTAATGAACAGAAGCTGCATAGTGAGTAAGGGAAGTTCAGTTTCAAAATCCAATTCTCGAGGCGATTCAAAGAGATTGCAGCCGCAGGTGATGGAATATTGAATTCCTCTTAATATAGTGGAACCGGAAAAAAACATCGGAGGGGAGGGGGCGTTTCTCCTGATCACAGAAGATAGTTAGAATTGCCAGTTAAAGTCGAAATGCTGTATTATTTTTCCAAATTTCGCACGCCCGGGGCGGGAGTAATGACAATAACGGTGAGAGACTTAGAAGGTCTTGATTGTGGGGTTATCATTCACAAGAGTTCGAGATACCTAAGTATAAAGAGTTTACTTACACCCCTAATTGATGTAACATTCATATTGAATAGACAAATAAATTAATAGGCATGAGCATATATTTTTATATTGTTGTTTTTTTATTCTTCATGTTCTGTATATATATATATATATATATATATATATATATATATATATTAACCCTGTGTATCACTTTATTTCAGGTCAGTATTTTTTAATTGTAAAATTGCTATGAGAGAAGCGACAGAGCCTAACAAGGGGCATACTTTTCCTGATTTTTGTGGAATTTAAAAAATACTTTGAAAGTTATGTTCATTTTTCTATTTTCTAGTTATTTTAAGTGTGTATTACTTCATTGCAAGTGTCTAAAATGTATATTTTCATTAATAAAACAGGATTCTAACTTCATATTTCTATTTATATGAAATAAAGAACACATGCATTAACACATGCATTAACAATAATTTCCAAAAACAAGAACGAATTTCACATTATATTTGTTTAAGGAAATATTTATTTATCAACATAACTTCCATGCTTCAAAATCACATTTAATATCCTCTTGTCAACTGATGATGTCAATTGGCGGATTTGAGATGATGTGATGCTATAGGAAACTTTCAAAATCTTCCTCCAAAGTTCATCCTTCGACGAAAATTGAGCACCTCCTTCATAAACTTTCATCCTTATTATAGGCCAGAGCTTCTCAATTGAGAACAAGGTGACAATGTAATAAATCAATAATGCCTAATGACTTAAGGTAGGATGTCATAGCCTTGGATGAGTGGGATGGCGCATTGTCGTGCATAAAAATCAATTTGCGGTGACGCGCTAATGGAAGGTCATCAAGCCATGGTGATAAATGCTCATTGAAAAATAAAGTATAAGACTGGCTGTCAGTTGTAAACCTAATGGCACTCGAAATGGTCCAATTAGTTCATCTCAGATTATCCCAAAAGCCAAAAGGACTCCAAACTTTGGTCAACCCATCTGGCCCATCAAGCGTTGCTCTGACTCCTATCGCTGAAAAGAACATCTTCAAACTGTTTTTCATGCATTTCTGAGCCCACCTAACCGCTTTTCTTTATGAGTTTGGTTTCAAACAGGTCTTGCTATCGGCTTAATGCTTCTTGCCATTTCGTTTAAGACATTGCAGTGTGTCTTTCCGGACAAAGAAGGGATTCAAGCCTTGTCAAATATTACAGCATTGTTGCTGCCCGGTTGCTTGATAAGTTACAGGTGAATTTTTCTAACATCACAAGCAGAAACTGAATTTCTTGTGCTTTTGTCCTTTCTTTATTTGATGTTTTACATCACGAATGAAGACAATGTTCTTCGATATTTTCCAAGCTCCTTGGCTAGATCTGCGAGAGATTAACTTTCTGCAAGGTCTGTAAAAACACGTTCCTTTTCACTTGCTGTCAAGCGACCCATTCTAGGCATTTTGGGAGCCATGCGGTAAAGCGATGCACACTTAAAATTACCAGAAAATAGAGAAATTAGAATACTTTTCAAAGTATTTGTTCAAATTCCACAAAAATCAAGGAAATAAGGCACCTGTTAACTTATACAATTCTTGGCAGTATCTGTTTCGTAGCGCAAAATCAATCAATTATTATATCAATCAGTGAAACTATGATTCCAACTCATCAGCCCTTAACACAAAAAAATAAATAAATGGTAACTGAAGCTTTAGATTTTTACCGTGTCAAATCAATTTCAATTCCTTTTGACAGATTGATCGCTGTTATTTCTTCTGATAAGTGAGGGGCATAATAAATTCACTGATTGATGTAATAATTAAGTGATTGATTTTGCGCTACGAAACGGATACTGTTAAGAATTGTATAAGTCAACTGAATTAAAAGAATAAATTATAAGATGGTCAATATCATGAATTTTGGGATATAACTTTTTGTCATTTAATCTCGATATTGCTCTGTAATTACATTGACTTCTTAAATAAGGATTGATATATAATAAGAATATATATTTCTACAAAGATATATATATATATATATATATATATATATATATATATATATATATATATATATATATATGAATAAAAAGGAAAAACCTAAAAAAGTAAAAACAAAAATAAAATCAACGTTTCATTCCCATTTCAGGGGACATCATCAGGATTTCTAGGCGAGAATGTACAGGAAAGACGGTCATATCACATGCGAAAGAGGATAATTTAATCTCGATATTGCTCTGTAATTACATTGAGCTTCTTAAATAAGGATTGATATATAATAAGAATATATATATATATATATATATATATATATATATATATATATATATATAAGGTTGGGCATAAATAATGCCGTTTTTATCACATGTATATACGTCAATAAACCACATCATTTTTACACCAACCTAATATAACGTAAGAGAGAGAGAAAAAAGAAAGATACTAGATATTCAAGCCGCTAAAAATGAACAAAAGTTATAGCTCATGAACTTAGAATGGATGTGTTATGCAGAATTGAATATAATAAAATGCATGCTAATTTTTTGGGTTAACTCTCCTATAATTACTATTCCCAGTAAATGTGCATCAAATCGTTATTTTAATACTTTTTTGCTGCATTTTATAATATCACTTACGCATAAAAAAAATTGATACACAATGAGAGAGTAATAGTTATTAGTTTTTAGGCAGATAATAAGCACAGATGAAAGCATATTTGGTATAAGAGACTAATTTTAATCACTGCGCTATAACACATGACCTTTTGACCTACTCAGAAGTCTAGTATTTATGTAAACACGTGTTGCGCAATAAAACGCTATATGTACATAAAATAAATAGACCACTGTTTAGTTGTATAACACTAATTTTTCCCAGCTTAATTAATTAGTTGACGTGATGTGGCGTGTGAAAACCGATATCGTTTCAATGTCATCGTGAAACATATGTTTAGACACTGTTGGAATGTGGCACATTGAAACAGTTGGACTATGAGAGACAAATATATATATATATATATATATATATATATATATATATATATATATATATATATATATAGGGGAGAGAGAGATGCTATTTTATTTATTTTTGCGATACTTTTTGGATGAGTTCAATTATTTATACGAAGGTGCATTTTTACCTAAATGCGAGCTAGGAATAATTTTCCCTTCGATCAATTTAGTACCCCCAAATGGGAAGCGGAATATATATATATATATATATATATATATATATATTGTTTATAAAATATAATTATCCACTGACACGTGTTTCGTCATCTAGGACTCATCAGAGGGGCTGAATCTAGTGACATTCGAAATAAGAAGACTAATTTCTTACCATTGAACCACCGCGCACGACTGTTTGGATATATCGCGACTTACGTCGATGTTTTTATTTGTTTTTGTTTTTGCGAAACGGTTTGAATGAATTTAATTATTTATACGAAAGTTCATTTTTATCTAAATTAATTCGAGTTGGGAATAATTTTCCCTTTGAACAATTTGGTACCCCTAAATGAGGCGCGGCATATATATATATATATATATATATATATATATATATATATATATATAGAGAGAGAGAGAGAGAGAGAGAGAGAGATAGAGATAAAGAGAGAGGGGGAGAGAAAAAAATAAGAAGATAGAGATTGGAGAGAAAAACAGATAGAGTAAGAGAGAAAAAGATGGCGATCAGAAAATATAGCTTAATAGGAGAAAAGTGTACTTTTAAAAATCAGAAGGCAAACATTTTAAGATATTCTGCAGGTGCTTATATTGATATTGTTATATGAGGGCATGTATTTCTGTTTCTTTAAATATATGTGGGTTTGTTCTGTTTATCTATCTTGTGTGTGTGTGTATTCAATAATGTGTATGCGAATATATGTGTGTGCGTTTACAGAAGAATGCTGGTGTATACTTGACGCGTGTGCGTGAGTGTTTTTGTTTTTGTTATTCGTCTGCTATCCGCCTTTTACTATATAGAATATATGTATTTATATGTTTCTTCTTTATTTTTACATATTAGATGTGTATGATGAAATGTTTACTTGTGTTTTCAATGTGTCGTTTGTGATTAGTGTGGTCAGTGTGGGCAATGTTAGTGTTGAAAAACTTTCAATTTTTCTGATATGAAAGAGTTGAACACAGATGTGACCTAGCTAGAACGGATCGTTACCAGACAAAAAGATGGTTATGCGTGCCATCCCCAGTGTATGAGCACTCATAGTGATCTCCATGTACAGGGATGGTTGTTAAGTTTTGAGACATTCTGTTGAACAAAGATGGCGGCGTAGTTCAGATCAGTAACCAAGATGGCGACCAAGAATCAAATGCAGTCCGTGGCGTAGTTAACCTCTTAAATTCTGAGATATTGTGTTGAACAAAGATGGCCGCGTAGTTCAGATCAGTAACCAAGATGGCGGCCAAGAATTAAGCAAACGTAGCAAACGGCGAACTGATTGAATCAAAAATTCGAAATTTTTTATAATAATTTTGGGACGTTTCATTGGTTGTTTAGCACAGCTGTTGGTTATAAAAATGATTGGCCAATCCATTTGTCTCATACCCCCATTAGGAGTCAAAAACATTTTACAATGGTCTATCTATCATGGATTCACAACATTTTACAATGGTCTATCTATCATGGATTCACAACATTTTACAATGGTCTATCTATCATGGATTCACAACATTTTACAATGGTCTATCTATCATGGATTCACAGAGACGATTGTTCCAAGTTCATTTCACAGTAAAGTTCGTTACTTTTTAAGCAGAATGCTGGGTATTCTAATGTTGATTCCCCCTTAAAACTATTTGACAACATAAATTTGATATATGTGTCCTCGGTTTGACCCATCGTTGTTGTGTATTTATTTATTTTTATTATTCACCACAATCAATGGTCAAAGCCACTTGGACACAAAATGTTACTATTTCGGACATTTTCTATAAGGACATTATAAAGATGGTTGAAAAGCGAGTAATTGGAGTGTAAAGCTTACCGATATATAGGGATATCTTCAGTGAATTTGTTTTATTTTGCTACTTGTCGAGTTTGTCGGGGACATTTACATTGCGGTGGACACAAGTGCTATGACTTTGCCTAAGCGCATTTCATTATCGTTTAAATAAAAGTTTAATATAAAACGAAATGCATGAGAGCAAAACTGTTAAATTAATAAAA
>NC_136482.1:3822017-3949517 GCF_053919585.1 Euprymna scolopes | reverse complement strand
TGTAGCCATCAATGTTTGTATGAATAAATTCAATATATATATATATATATATATATATATATATATATATGTATGTATATATATGTATATATATATAGTAATTTATAAAATATATATGGCATGCATATTTATTAAATTACTAACTAGCTCTACCTACGTATTGAACACTTTTGAAGTAAATACTTAAAGATTACGCATAAATCTATACTTTCGTATATTAATTTTATATGAGTAAATTAAGTAGTTATATATATATATATATATATATATATATATTATATATAGTAATTTTAGCATTAATAATATAAGTTAACATACGAGAAACATTAAAAAAATATATATTGGCGCGTATTGCGATCCAATTCTACCTTCATCAACTGGTGTAGGAACATAAATCATCCATAGTCAGCGAAAATATCCGGTTAATGGAATGCCCCCTCCGCGCTCCATAAATAACTTTTTAATTATTTTGGCTCTTTTCCATAGCATTCATTTTCGACCCCGTTGGTTATTCGACATTAATTCACTGAGCAAGAGGACATATTAGCATGACGTCTATTACCAATGGGGTCAAAATAAGCATTTTATTTGCACCCCCCCCCGCATTTGTAGCACTTAAAACTCACAACATTTACCGAAAGTTAATATGACCCTCCGCTTCTTTTAAGTCATCTTACATGAGAGATTGGCCAATTTTAGCGCAAGAATTACTAAAAGAACCACAACTCCTCCAATATTTTATACACAAACACACACGCTTTATATAAACACTTATTTATTCAATATTTTAGTCATATTCATATGTATACATTTCATTCTAATAAAATCATCTGTGTTGAGGAAAACTGTCTAGTCTACCACAGGATTCGACCTCTGAACATGAGTCACTTTAAACTCTCATCCAATCTTTCTAACCTAGGGTCCAACTTCAACATCACTGCGAAATAAATCCTATTTTTGTCACACACACATATGTATATATATATATATATATATATATATATATATATATATATATTTAAAGGAGATTAGAACAATAGTCTAAAGAGCAGAGTGTATTTTAATGTAATAGTAACATTACTAGTTTAATTAAAATACAGGGAAAGTAAAAATGCTCGTTGTGATTTAGATATCTAATAAGCTCGATAAGTAAATATCCTAGAGCTAATTTAATATATTGTGTATGTTTATATGCGTGTGTATGTGTATGTATATGGATGTATATGTATATATGTATGTATATATGTATATATATGCATATATATTTCTGAACTATTAAAATAGGCTGTATCGTATATGATAGTTGTAGCAATGTATATTACAAGAATGTATGGGTGTCTGAGTGTATATGTATGTATGTTATATATGTATATATACACCCGTGTGAACTGTAGTGGCATGCTGTTTCATATATAAAGAGGGCACCACACTACTGAAGTAAAAAGACACCTTATTATTATTGAAAAAGGTCTTTACATTTGTGCATGTATTGCTGTGTTTTCCTGTGTTGTGAGTGAGCGAGTTTCTGTGTGCCTCTGCATGTGTGTGTATGTGGGTGTATGCGTGGGTCTGTGTTGGTATCTATATGTATATGTGTGCTCGTATACGTCTGTGGAGATTTGGAGACACGAGTCGATGAGGATGTTGTCTGCGCCTGCGGATGGTCTGAATGTGTGTATGTATTGTGTGTATGCTGGTGCGCGAGTGCTTGTGTGTATATGTATGTGTGTATGTATATGTGTATATACGTGTATATATGTATGTTTGCTTATATATAGAGATGTGTGTACATGTGTATGTATGTGTATGTATATATATATGTATATGTGTGTATATGTATGTGTGTATGTGAATATGTATGCGTATGTATATGTGTATATCTATATATATATGTATGTATATGTATGTGTATATATATATATATGGGTTGATTTGTGGGGACGTGTATCCAGTTGGGGTCCACGGATTTTGGGGTTCCCAATCGTACAGTCATATTATTGTTATTATTATTGATATTGGTTGTGTCATTAGTATTATCAATATTACAAGAATTATTATTACTAGGATTATTAGTGGGATTAATATTAGTTTTGATATAATAACAGTCATGATGTATGGTACCCAAGTGTGTACATGGATGTCTGAATTTGAGATTCCACGTATGGATATTACTACGTATGTAGGTATCAATGTAAATATGTCATAACTGTATGACCATTATATGTCTATGTATGTGTGTATGTGTGTGTGTGTATATATGCGCGGGTGTAGCAAAGTGTAGGCGTTTATACGTATATTAATATATATGTGTACATGTGGAGTTTTGATAACTTTCGAGGTTTTATGTTTATTTTTATTTTGTTTGTTTATTTGTTTTTGTATTGTTTTTCATTTTTTTTTATTTATTTGTTTTATTTACCTTATTCTAATTTTAATTTTCTTCTTGTGTAGTTATAGTTATTGCCTAGTTTTACTGCGTGTGTGGAAGTAAAATATAACGAACAGCATATATTCGCTTCTGAATATCTGTATTAACGTGTGTGTGTGTGTGTGTGTGTCTGTGTCTGTGCATGCGTGTGTATGTGTCTGTGTGTGTGCATGTATGTGTGTTGATGTCTCAGTGACCATAGCAAATGTTTTTAATTTACGGACTGCAAGACAAAAATACTAAATTCTCAAGTACCTTATGCCATAAAAACCAAAAGATGGGATAGATAAAAAGAAAGGGAAATGAAAAAGATGTTTATTATCTTCAAAGACCTCACTTGTCCTCTCCCCGCTTATGACTCCCACCCAGGTTACATTCTAACTTTATAAACGAAATAGGAAAATGTTTTTGTTTGAAATATCAGTTTTCGACGGTAATTCTTGGCCTGAAGACGTAGTCACCCAACGCGGGTGATTACAGAAACATGTATGCACATATGTAGCCATTAATGTTTGTATAAATAAATTTTATATATATATATATATATATATATATATATATATATACGAGCAAACAGTTAATAAAACATGTTAAAAACACTTTGAAATGAGTTAAAAACATATTTAATCTGAAAAGGAAACACTAGATAAGTGGATAGTCCTTAATCCGCGGAGTTTCGAAGAAATACTTTTCTTCTCATCAGAGGATAGGAATTAGCAAAATGCAGGATCGGATTTTGCATGCAAAAGTTTTATTTTATATATATATATATATATATATATATATATAATTATTACTATCAATTTTTTTTATATCTAAAGACAGTAGTGTTTCATCCTTTCAAGAGTCATCAGTGTAGTGTGTCGCGATTACTGCTGGCTTAATCCCGTCATGAAGCCATCTTTGCTTCCATTAGCGAGGAGTAAACCCACACCACTTTAACCGCGAGAAATGTCGTTGAAATTTAAACATTTATTTTTAAATGTCAGGACGCCATCCATAGTGATGTAATGATCATAACATCATGGTTTGCGCATTCGAGCTTAAGTAAATCTTTTTTATTTCAACTGTAAAATGCACAACTATAAAAACCGAGTTCTTAAAAGGGGGCTGACATAAGTATTGCTATATATATATAAATATATATATATATATATATATATATAGATATATATATATGATGATGATGATGAAAATAATGGAAATAGTATTCCGACAAAATATATAAATAAAAAGGAACAAACCGTATTATGTGTTCATCAACGTTTCGTCTTTATTTCGAGACTTCTCGAAATAAAGACGAAACGTTGATGAACACATAATACGGTTTGTTCCTTTATATATATATATATATATATATATATATATATATATATATATATATATATATATATATAATGTGTATGCATAAAAGGTGAGAAAAAATGTTCCATAAAATCTTATTATATCAACTTATTATACATTAGTATAATATTATATATTATATATTCGTATAATATAATATATTAGATGATTAGGGAAGGAAGGAAGCGACAAAAGAGAAAGAGAAATCTACTTACGCTATGGCATTTCGAAGCTAAATCATCATGGCTATCGGAAGAGAGCAAAATCCAACATTATGCAAATGCGTAAAAAGCGGCTTTAGAACAGTAGTTTATAAATGAAAATTTCAAAGCATATATATTAGTATATATAAATAGAAAAAAAGTATATAAGTATATATCAGCAGGAACAGCAAATAAAGAAATGCGTACTGAAAGGAAGCAGAAGAAGACCCACTTTCAGGAACGTTATCAATACAGTTGTAAAGGTATTTATAGAGTTGACTTTTCAACCTTCTTTTAATTTACATGTTATTAAATGTATACTTTAGTGTTGTGTTCCTGTAAAGAATGTTATTGAAATAAATTGTATTAATACATTTTGTTTTTAATTATTAATGCTTCAATTATAGTAAGCTTACAATTGTTTGTGGTAGGTTCAAGAGTACATGTTTTTCAATTAAAAGATGTTTGAAATTTGGAGTGTGGGCAAGAATATTGATTAAAAATGTGTTTAGCAATTGTGATTTTGTAAGAAAACTCATAAAAATAGAAAATAAGAAAACGAGAAAGGAGAAAAACCAAAATATTTACAGGAAATGTCCACTCTTTCCTTACCTTTTCTCTCTCTACCCATTATATATATATATATATATATATATATATATATATATATATATATTAATGGACTGGTAAGGTCATAGGAGAGTCAACAGAAGCAACAAAACTAAAGGTAAACTATATATTCAAATGTAGGCCAAATTCGGCATATTGTCATGGTTTGAAAATATAGGTTCTTTTTACCAATTGTCATAAACTTTTAACCATTAAACCACAGCATCGTATTATAATCTTAAAAAACCTGCCAATGTGTATGTAGTTTCGTTTCATAGAATCAAAGATATGAGTATTTCAATATTCAATTTGGCTACCAGTATAGATATATCCATAGATATACCACCATTTTTAGCAATTTTATAATTTCGAAACTCAACGACTACTAATCAGAATTTAATAAATAAAGGCTCGTTGGAAGAGTAATGACCTGAATTGTGTGGTGGGCTATGTAACATTGGCCCTTAAGGTCGCACATCGATCACTCAGATCCTTTTTTGGCACTTTTTTACAGCCATAAAATGTTTCAGTCATAAATCATTTGTTTTCTTAGTTTTTCATATGAATTACAAAATATATGATATTTCCCCAAAAATCTATAACCTTGATAGAGGGAAAACTAACACTTGTTGCTGTGGTTTGTAATGATCTGAAATAATAGCAAAAGGGAGACTTGATTTTAAACATTTCTCTTATGTTATATAACCCCTTCTTGGTTTTCAGACATAAAGTAGATTTAACAATGTATGTGGACTATTTGATACTGGAGCTATTCATAATCGTACACTATTTCAAAATGAGGGAAGATATATCATATGAGAAATATTTGGAATCAAGTCCCCTTTTTGCTGTTATTTCAGATTATGTGAAACCATAGCAGTAAGTTTTAGTTTTCCTCCATCTAGGGGAGAGGTTTTTGGGATATATATATATATATATATATATATATATATATATATATATATATATATAGATATATAGATATATAGATATATAGATATATATACGCCAACAATGAAAGATGATAGAGTGCCCGGGGCGTGTCATACCAAAAGTAGAGTATCCAATTTTAAAACTAAAACGTTGAATAGCTACGAAAACAGAAGTTATATTAAAATGATAGGCCGTTTGTTCTACGAAATTTATTTTTCTTCATAGTTATGACCATCCTAAAATGAACATTTTCCAAGAATTCAATGACGTATCTCTGTTCCTGACGCGCGCCAATGACAGGATTTGTTTTCTAAAGTCTCGCACCGTCAACATCTGCGAAATGAGATGGAATTTGTACCTCATAAATAGATAAGTTCATTTATCATAACGATGCAATTTGCAATCCCCTCTGATCCATTGGGGCGGAATAAGTGTGGGAGTCTCTACTTTTGGAACGCCCTTATTGGACATAAACATACAGAACTTCATACACATACATTTATCTCGCACTCATCCTTTTTTTGTAAGTAATATAATTCGTCTTACACGTGTTTCGTTGAAGGTAAGAAATTCACCAAAAAACTCATCGGAGACAGATTTATGTTCTTAAAAACAAAGACGCAGTTGGTGATTTTTCTCTCCTTTAATTAAAAATGAATATATATATATATATATATATATATATATACATATATATATATATATATATATGTATGTGTGTGTTTATATAAGTGTGTGTGTTTTTATATATATAAATACACGCACACTGATATATATATATATATATATATATATATATATATATATATATATTTATATAAAAGCAAGATAAGACACGGATTAAAATCCGATGAAAAATCCGGATAGATATTACTAGAAGTAATACATTCAGGGTGATCCTAGCCAAAAAGGAAACGCTCAATATTTAAGAATAGAGCAATCTATAAAGTGTGTTGTTAAAATTAAATTCTGAAAATCAAAATATAGACACATATATTCGAGTTAAGAATTATTGTTGGACAATATATATATAAAAAACACACACACACTAATATATATATATATATATAAACACATATATATATATATATATATATATATATATATATATAAACACACATATATATATATATATATAAACACACATATATATATACATATACATATACAAATAAATACGCATTGGTTTTTATTATAGACTAGAATATTGTCCGCCAATCATTGATTATCGCCTTATTCTATTTTTCTTATTTATACTTTTACTTCAAATTTTTTCCAATTAAAATGTTATCTTTAAAACGGTGTTCAATTGGAAACTGTCCACAGAAATAGTTGAAGACGTAGGGTGAGGTTAGAACGCTAGTAGTGAAACGGAAGTCACTCATTTTAAGGGTCAGAAGTCACCTTAGCTTTGTCCTGAAACATTTCATTATGGTGCGCTTAAAAAATGTCTTCCATTTTACTGGGTGAACGACTGCCTCTAAGGTTAAGCCATTTCATGTAACGTGACAGTTGGTATTTTTCGCTTGTGAAGAGGACAGCATAATTATAATGTGCTGACAGATGTAAGATATGTTTGCGTATATTTTCGTGGGTGTGAATCTATGCAAGTATCTATTATCAATCCATTCAATAATATATTTGTTAGTTTGTTATGTATGGATCTCCTTTTTTCTCAACTCATTTTTTACCATACGTTTTATGCAGCTTTATATGAAATATCAGTATATATATGAATTGCTTTCGTCATTGTATTTTTGTAAATTACTAGAATAGTGTATACATGCAAATATAAAAAGAAATGCTTATACACATATAGAAACGACCAGCTATCATATATGTGTGTATATGAGTATACCTATATAGCGATAGATAGATAGATAAATAATTGAGGCACAATGTCTAATACTACCGGCTAGGTATGAGAACTATCCCATGGCGACTTACTAAAAGAAACTATACTGCAATAAACATCATAGGGAAACGGTCCGAATGCAGAAGAGACGAATAGACCATAATAATCGATTAGAACTTATACACGAGGAATATATGTATATATATATAAATATATATATCTATATACATATATATATATATATATAGTCTTGGAATTTTTTAAACCTTTAAAACTATACAAAATTAAACTTATTTAATGTTTATATTTTTTATCATTCTTTTGAAAACTATTGAGTCAGTACGTAATTTAATAACTTGCAATCACTGCATCAACTTGCTCTACTGAATTCACTAAAGTACCAATGTTAATTTAAGAGATTATCAGTTGTTTTATTTAGAGGAATTACAGTTTCCCCTACGTATTGTAGATTAAGAGTTTTACAGGACAACAAGTAGACTAAATTTTACGACCTACATGACAAATCTTCTTTAGAATGATTTATAACTGGATAAATTATATATACATATATATATATATATATTCCTATTATATATCAATCCTTATATAAGAAGCTCAATGAAATTACAGAGCAATATAGAGAATAAATGACAAAAAGTTATATTCCACAATTCATGATGTTGACTATCTTATAATTTATTCCTTTAATTCAGTTTACTTAAACAATTGTTGACAGTATCTGTTTCGTAGCGCTAAACCAATCACTTATTTATTATATCAATCAGTGAATCTATTATGCCCTTAACTCATCAGAAGAAATGGCAACGATCAACCTGTCTAAAGAAACTGAAATGTGATTTGACACGGTAAAAATCCGAAAATTGGAATAGAAGCTGCAGTTACCTTTTTATTTTTGCATTATAATAAATCTAAAACGACACACAACAACAAGACCCATCTGTTTCAAACAGCATCAAATCGGTAGAGAAATCCCCGACTGGAAATAGATCGAAACCTCTAACACCCTGTCGACCATGTGGGGAGACGCACTATGCTCGTTTTTATATATTTAAAAGACACGCACATTTCAACTGTTCACGTCGTGGGCACAAGGACAGCTTTTGTGGTAAAACTTATCGCTACACTTCTAAAATGAATACTGCACAAACAAGAGACAAAAACCACAGAAAAACTCCAAGACGTTTCCAGGAATCTATATCGAATTTAATCTTTGCCACTTTCAGCGTAAATTTCGAAGCTCGAAGAAAATATATACTTGTTTAGATGAACAAAAAGCCAGTGACCTTTCGGTTTGATACCGCTTCAGATATCACTTTAATTTCACGTCCAACAGAGGAGTTACTGGGAAAATCAACTCTTAAGAAGACAACACATATTGCTTGTGGTGTATCGGGAAACAAGATACTACTAACTGGTGAGTTAACATGTAATGTCTCTTTTAAAGGAAAAAAATATTCAAATGTTTTCTATGTTTCTGAGGCATCAACCCTGAATGTTTTTTGTTTGAATTTTATTGAAGAACTTGATCTTTTTAATGTTCCCCTAAAGTTAATTTTCAATTCTTTCAATATTAATGCTGCAGCAGAAAAACACATTTTAAGAACATACTTAAAGTAAAGTTCAGCAATGTTTTATTTCAAGGATGTTTTAGATGCTGTTCTAAAGTTAAAACGACTTAAAAACTGAAAGCAGATGCAAAGCCAGTTTTCAAACCAAATAATCCAACATATAAATCATTCATACTGGGAAGCACCTATTGTCATTGTGAAAAAAGCTAATGGCAAAATACACCTATGGTCCAACTTCAGCACAGGACTTAGTGAATGACAAATGAGTACCCACTATTCGTACTGGAGGATTTGTTCTCACAACTCAACAGTAGAACTTGTTTGGCAAAACTGAACCTTGCAGATGTATATCTACAAATAGAAGTTGACGATTATTCAAGAAATGTTCCCAATATTCACACTCACAATAATTTAACCGCCTACTATTTAGGGTCAAGTTAGCTCCACCAATATTCCAACAAACCATGCTCACATGATTGCCAGGAGTTTACATCTACATTGATGGTATTATCGTTACAGGCATATCCCAAGACGAAATTCTGCATCAACTTACTTTTGTGCTGAATCGAATTCAACAATATGGATTTCCCTTAAGACCAGATAAATGCAATTTATTTAAACGCCAGTGAAATACTTTTGATTCATATTGAGAAAAATGGTCGAAAACCATGCCCGTACAATATTCAGGCAATAACGCACATTGCAATCCTACGGGCTTTTCTGGGCCTTGTAAGTCATTATGGTTTTTTCTTACCCGAACTGCATAAGTTACGGAGGCCTCTGAATAATCTTTCACAAAAGGATACGAAATGAAACTGATCAAGCACAGTCATTTCAGAAAACAAAAGCACTTCCTAGTTCCGATCTATTGCTGACACACTAAAATCTATCGTTAGACATTACTATTGTGATGGATGCTTCAGACTATGAAGTCAGATCAGTAATATCACATATATTTCTGATAGAAGTAAAAAAGACATTGCACACGCGTTGATATCGACTGAAAAGAAAGTATAGCCAAATTGATAAATAAGCGCTCGTAATTATTTACGCGGTAAGGAAATTTAAGAAATGGCTATGGCCGGCATTTTACTCTGATCACAGACCACAAACCCTTAATAAATATTTTAGTTCCAGGAAAAGAATTTATACAGCAAATCGCTTACAAAGAAGATAAACTATGCTTTTAGATTACGGCATTTCCATAACGTACCAAACAGGCAACAAAATTGGTCAGGCAGATGCGTTATCCGAACCTATCTCTTCTCATCAAAAAATAGTTTAAGACAGTCATCGCTGTTATATCTGTGGAACCTAAAGTTGTCTCTGCGCTTCTTTCTACAGTGAGATCGCCACCGTTTATCTCAGACATGGTCCAGGAGGCTACAGTCGCAGATCCATTACGACAGAAAGTTCGACATTTTCATCTCACAAGCTGGCCCAAAACATCCACTGACCAGCAATCAGTTTTTCCGAGATTTTCTTTATCTGCGTTGTGACACTTCTTTTTGGATAACGTGTTGTTGCCCCATTCAAAGTCCAGTACAGAGTTCTCAAGCAATTCCACTATGAACATCAGGAAATTAATTAGATGAAAGTCCTGGCACGTGGCTATGTGTCTTGGCCAAACATGGACAGGTAATTAGAGGAACTTGTAAAAAGTTGCGCAAAATGTCAACTGGTTGCGAAGTCTCCCCGGAAAGCTACATTGCATACATGACCTACCCCAGAAATGCCAGGGTCACGACTACACATGGAGGTTGCAGGATTAATTAATGGAAACTTTACTTAATATTTTTTCCAGATGAATCATGCTACATCAAATAAAACTGTAAGGAAACGAGAAATTTTCAGCAGATTGAGCTTTTCTGAAATCTAAGTTGCTGATAGCAAATAATTTTCTCACTTCTGTAAACAAAACAGTATTCTGCATCTCAGATCTCCACCGTTACACCCACATTCAAATGGTCAAGCCGAACGCTTTGTCGACACGTATCAAACGTTTCAGGGATTATGTAGGTCGTCAACGATTATTAATACCTGTACATACTAGGAAATATATGCTCTTCTGGGCGAACATTTTTCCTGGGTTGCAAGGGCTATATTATTGTGAACAAAAAGCCTATACAATACTTAGTTAAAGCTAAATTAATTGCTTTGGACAATTAAAAACTTTCATCGTTGTTGATAATGTTACGCTATTCATTGTTTTAATTTTTGTTGTTTATATTTGTATTCCCGTTTTGAAACATAATATAAACATTTGGCGTTACATCAAAGCTATAAATATTAAACTAAACTTATTTTTAAGATCTATTTGTAATGAAGTCAAAATAGGTCAGTTTCTAGAATATTAGGCTTAAAAACTTAATCTTTTCGTATCAATTTTCGGTCATGGCATCAGCTTTATTGTTGAAAATTTATTCATTTCTATTCATATAATATTTTGCATTTCTACAAGTACGATCTCTGATATTTCGAAATGAGGCAAGCTCTACAATGTATTGTTAAAAACGGACTAACTGACCGATGCAAGGTCTTATTTTTATGTGTCTCTATTTTTGAAATAATGGATTGATTATTCGTATTATCTGGATTCTTTGGACTACAGTTTTCATTCTGCGTGTTTTAGTCGATGAAACCTAAGACCGTCTTGTTGAACTCTGGAATCTGCACTTCATTTTGAATGACACTCAAAATGCAATTTCGAATAAGTTAGGAATTCTAATATGCCATGGTGGGCGAAAAGGGAGCATCTGACCTCCGTGAATTAAATAAAGAGTTCATTTCGAAATCACGCAAAGATTCCCGAGTCCGACAGAAATCTTGTAATGCATGCATTATGCTTAAAAGTGTGACTACCTGACCAATGGACAAAGTCTCTTTTTGTATGCGATGGACAATAATCCTGAAGTTATGCGGTCGATCTTTCGAACGTCCTGCATTAATGAGAAATATAAAGGGTTTCAGAAAATAAATAAGGGAAAGAAAAACAGAATATACAAAAAAATTAAAATAAAATAGGAAATAATAATAATAATAATAATAATAATATATTTTAGAGGCGTTTTAAGAAAAACCTATTCAAGACTATGAAGAAAGAATCGATAATGAAAGAATAACTAATAAAAGGAATTGAAAGAAAAAAAATTGCGAACAAAAAATCTCTAAGAATAAAAGAATACAAATGACACGAACGCTTCTTGTAGGCGTCAGAATGGACAACTCCGAGAGGGCGAACGTAAAATATATCCATTGTCTTTGGTTTCTAAAGAACCAGGCGATTGTCAGCAAGATAAGGAAGGTAGGGATGTACGCAACCACAGAAAGAGGAAAGAGGTGTCTTCGAAAAACGAAGACGACGGAGTCACCTATGTACCATTAATGCGCAAACCAACCCAGCAGATCGGATCGCCTCCAACCCTAATCGACACACCCACTATATTCGTTCCAAGACGGTTACAAATCCCCTCCCAGACATATTCTTCGCTGACCCCAATTTTTCTTTTAATTTTGGGGCATCCGATGTAACGGTGACTCATAGAGAAAATTGCCTTAAAAAAACGTACAAAATATAAAACTATTTTTAATGATTCAAATATGCTTAGTGAATGTTGCATCTTTTTGTTTGTAAGTACCGCCACAAGTGAAACAATGAATCTTGAATGGGAAAACAATCGGGCGCAGTGTGACCTCAAGCCTAGGACCTACTGTTGTAAAGTTTTCTACAGGCATACTTCAGGTTAGAGTTAAAATAAGGGTTAGGGTTAAGAATTGCTATGGAAAGCTCTGCAGATAAATCGTGAAGCCACTTGTTGAACAAAAAATAAAATATTTAATTTGTCCGGATTTTGTATTGACAAAACGATCTGAAACATTTAATAAAAGGCAAATAAAGTAGAGAAAAAAAAAAATTTTATTTGCGAAAAGTACATTTTATGACATTTCATTAGGTTTTAAAAGCACATTTTATGACATTTCATTAGAAAATATCATTATGCCATTTCATTAGGTTTTAAAAGTACATTTTATGACATTTCATTAGGTTTTAAAAGTACATTTTATGACATTTCATTAGGTTTAAAAAGTACATTTTATGACATTTCATTAGACAATATCATTATGCCACTTCATCAGGTTTTAAAAGTACATTTTATGACATGTCATTAGGTTTTAAAAGTACATTTTATGACATTTCATTAAGTTTTAAAAGTACATTTTATGACATTTCATTAGACAATATCATTATGCCATTCCATTAGGTTTTAAAAGTACATTTTATGACATTTCATTAGGTTTTAAAAGTACATTTTATGACATTTCATAAGGTTTTAAAAGTACATTTTATGACATTTCATTAGACAATATCATTATGCTATTAAATTAGGTTTTAAAAGTACATTTTATGACATTTCATCAGGTTTTAAAAGTACATTTTATGACATTTCATTAGACAATATCATTATGCCATTTCATTAGGTTTTAACAGTACATTTTATGACATTTCATTCGGTTTTAAAAGTACATTTTATGACATTTCATTAGGTTTTAAAAGTACATTTTATGACATTTCATTAGACAATATAATTATGCCATTTAATTAGGTTTTAAAAGTACATTTTATGACATTTCATTAGGTTTTAAAAGTACATTTTATGACATTTCATTAGGTTTTAAAAGTGCATTTTATGACATTTCATTAGACAATATCATTATGCCATTTCATTAGGTTTTAAAAGTACATTTTATGACATTTCATAAGGTTTTAAAAGTACATTTTATGACATTTCATTAGACAATATCATTATGCCATTTCATTAGGTTTTAAAAGTACATTTTATGACATTTCATTAGGTTTTAAAAGTGCATTTTATGACATTTCATTAGGTTTTAAAAGTACATTTTATGACATTTAATTAGACAATATCATTATGCTATTTCATTAGGTTTTAAAAGTACATTTTATGACATTTCATTAGGTTTTAAAAGTACATTTTATGACATTTCATTAGACAATATCATTATGCCAATTCATTAGGTTTTAAAAGTACATTTTATGACATTTCATAAGGTTTTAAAAGTACATTTTATGACATTTCATTAGGTTTTAAAAGTACATTTTATGACATTTCATTAGACAATATCCTTATGCCATTTAATTAGGTTTTAAAAGTACATTTTATGACATTTCATTAGGTTTGAAAAGTACATTTTATGACATTTCATTAGACAATACCATTTTGCCATTTACTAGGTTTAAAAAGTACATTTTATGACATTTAGTTAGGTTTGAAAAGTACATTTTATGACATTTCATTAGACAATACCATTTTGCCATTTACTAGGTTTTAAAAGTACATTTTATGACATTTCATTAGGTTTTAAAAGTACATTTTATGACATTTCATTAGACAATATGATTATGCCATTTCATTAGGTGTAAAAAGCACATTTTATGACATTTCATTAGACAATATCATTATGCCATTTCATTAGGTTTTAAAAGTACATTTTATGACATTTCATGAGGTTTTAAAAGTATATTTTATGACATTTCATTAGGTTTTAAAAGTACATTTTATGACATTTCATTAGACAATATCATTATGCCATTTCATTAGGTTTTAAAAGTACATTTTATGACATTTCATTAGGTTTTAAAAGTACATTTTATGACATTTGATTAGATTTTAAAAGTACATTTTATGACATTTCATTAGGTTTTAAAAGTGCATTTTATGACATTTCATAAGACAATATAATTATGACATTTCATTAGGTTTTAAAAGTACATTTTATGACATTTCATTAGACAATATCATTATGCCATTTCATTTGGTTTTAAAAGTATATTTTATGACATTTCATTAGGTTTTTAAAGTACATTTTGTGACATTTAATTAGGTTTTAAAAGTACATTTTATGACATTTCATTAGACAATATCATTATGTCATTTAATTAGGTTTTAAAAGTACATTTTATGACATTTCATTAGACAATATCATTATGCCATTTTATTAGGTTTTAAAAGTACGTTTTATGACATTTCATTAGGGTTTAAAAGTACATTTTATGACATTTCATAAGACAATATCATTATGCCATTTCATTAGGTTTTAAAAGTACATTCTATGACATTTCATTAGGTTTTAATAGTACATTTTATGACATTTCATAAGACAATATAATTATGCCATTTCATTAGGTTTCAACAGTACATTTTATGACATTTCATTAGGTTTTAAAAGTACATTTTATGACATTTCATTAGACAATATCATTATGCCATTTCATTAGGTTTTAAAAGTACATTTTATGACATTTCATAAGGTTTTAAAAGTACACTTTATGACATTTCATTAGGTTTTAAAAGTACATTTTATGACATTTCATTAGACAATATCATTATGACATTTCATTAGGTTTTAAAAGTAAAATTTATGACATTTCATTAGGTTTTAAAAGTACATTTTTTGACATTTTATAAGGTTTTAATAGTACATTTTATGACATTTCATTAGACAATATCATTATGCCATTTCATTAGGTTTTAAAAGTACATTTTATTACATTTCATTAGGTTTTAAAACTACATTTTATGACATTTCATTAGGTTTTAAAAGTACATTTTATGACCTTCCATTAGGTGTTAAAAGTACATTTTATGACATTTCATTAGACAATATCATTATGTCATTTCATTAGGTTTTAAAAGTACATTTTATGACATTTCATTAGGTTTTAAAAGTACATTTTATGACATTTCATTAGGTTTTAATAGTACATTTTATGACATTTCATAAGACAATATCATTATGCCATTTCATTAGGATTTAAAAGTACATTTTATGACATTTCATTAGGTTTTAAAAGTACATTTTATGACATTTCATTAGGTTTTAAAAGTACATTTTATGACATTTCTATAGGTTTAAAAAGTGCATTTTATGACATTTCATAAGACAATATCATTATGACATTTCATTAGGTTTTAAAAGTACATTGTATGACATTTCATTAGACAATATCATTATGCCATTTCATTAGGTTTTAAAAGTACATTTCATGACATTTCATTAGGTATAAAAGTACATTTAATGACTTTTCATTAGGTTTTAATAGTACATTTTATGACATTTCATTAGGTTTTAAAAGTACATTTTATGACATTTCATTAGACAATATCATTATGCCATTTCATTAGGTTTTAATAGTACATTTTATGACATTTCATTAGGTTTTAAAAGTACATTTTATGACATTTCATTAGACAATATCATTATGCCATTTCATTAGGTTTTGAAAGTACATTTTATGCCATTTAATTAGGTTTTAAAAGTACATTTTATGACATTTCATTAGGTTTTAAAAGTAAATTTTATGACATTTCATTAGGTTTTAAAAGTACATTTTATGACATTTCATTAGGTTTTAAAAGTACATTTTATGACATTTCATTAGGTTTTGAAAGTGCATTTTATGACATTTGATTAGACATTATCATTATGACATTTCATTAGGTTTTAAAAGTACATTTTATGACATTTCATTAGGTTTTTAAAGTACATTTTATGAACTTTCATTAGGTTTTAATAGTACATTTTATGACATTTCAATAAACAATATCATTATGCCATTTCATTAGGTTTTAAAAGTACATTTTATGACATTGCATTAGGTTTTAAAAGTACATTTTATGACATTACATTAGGTTTTAAAAGTACATTTTATGACATTTCATTAGGTTTTAAAAGTAAATTTTATGACATTTCATTAGGTTTTAAAAGTACATTTTATGACATTTCATTAGGTTTTAAAAGTACATTTTATGACATTTCATTAGGTTTTGAAAGTGCATTTTATGACATTTCATTAGACAATATCATTATGACATTTCATTAGGTTTTAAAAGTACATTTTATGACATTTCATTAGGTTTTTAAAGTACATTTTATGACATTTATTTAGGTTTTAATAGTACATTTTATGACATTTCAATAAACAATATCATTATGCCATTTCATTAGGTTTTAAAAGTACATTTTATGACATTGCATTAGGTTTTAAAAGTACATTTTATGACATTACATTAGGTTTTAAAAGTACATTTTATGACATTTCATTAGGTTTTAAAAGTACATTTTATGACATTTCATTAGGTTTTAAAAGTACATTCTGTGACGTTTCATTAGGTTTTAAAAGTACATTTTATGACATTCAATTAGGTTTTAAAAGTGCATTTTATGACATTTCATAAGACAATATCATTATGACATTTCATTAGGTTTTAAAAGTACATTTTATGACATTTCATTAGGTTTCAAAAGTACATTTTATGACATTTAATTAGGTTTTAATAGTACATTTTATGACATTTCATTAGACAATATTTATGCCATTTCATTTGGTTTTAAAAGTACATTTTATTACATTTCATTAGGTTTTAAAAGTAAATTTTATTACATTTCATTAGGTTTTAAAAGTACATTTTATGACATTTCATTAGGTTTTAAAAGTGCATTTTATGACATTTCATTAGACAATATCATTATGACATTTCATTAGGTTTTTAAAGTACATTTTATGACATGTCATTAGGTTTTAAAAGTACATTTTATGACATTTCATTAGGTTTTAATAGTACATTTTATGACATTTCATTAGACAATATCATTATTCCATTTCATTAGGTTTTAAAAGTACATTTTATGACATTTCATTAGGTTTTAAAAGTACATTTTATGACATTTCATTAGGTTTTAAAAGTACATTTTATGACATTTCATTAGGTTTTAAAAGTGCATTTTATGACATTTAATTAGACAATATCATTATGACATTTCATTAGGTTTAAAAAGTACATTTTATGACATTTGACTAGACAATATCATTATGCCATTTCATTTGGTTTTAAAAGTACATTTTATGACATTTCATTAGGTTTTAAAAGTACATTTTATGACATTTCATTAGGTTTTAAAAGTACATTTTATGACATTTCATTAGGTTTGAAAAGTACATTTTATGACATTTCATTAGACAATATCATTATGCCATTTAATTAGGTTTTAAAAGTACATTTTATGACATTTAAATAGACAATATCATTATGCCATTTCATTCGGTATTAAAAGTACATTTAATGCCATTCCATTAGGTTTTAAAAGTACATTTTATGACATTTCATTAGACAATATCATTATGCCATTTCATTAGGTTTTAAAAGTACGTTTATTGACATTTCATTAGGATTTAAAAGTACATTTTATTACATTTCGTTAGAAAATATCATTATGCCATTTCATTAGGTTTTAAAAGTACATTTTATGACATTTAATTAGGTTTTAATAGTACCTTTTATGACATTTCATTAGACAATATCATTATGCCATTTCATTAGGTTTTAAAAATACATTTTATGACATTTAATTAGGTTTTAATAGTACATTTATGACATTTCATTAGACAATATCATTATGCCATTTCATTTTGTTTTAAAAGTACATTTTATGACATTTCATTAGGTTTTAAAAGTACATTTTATGACATTTCATTATGTTTTAAAAGTACATTTTATGATATTTCATTAGGTTTTAAAAGTACATTTTATGACATTTCATTAGACAATATCTTTATGACATTTCATTAGGTTTTAAAAGTACATTTTATGACATTTCATTAGACCATATCATTATGCCATTTCATTTGGTTTTAAAAGTACATTTTATGACATTTCATTAGGTTTTAAAAGTACATTTTGTGACATTTCATTAGGTTTTAAAAGTACATTTTATGACATGTCATTAGGTTTTAAAAGTACATTTTATGACATTTCATTAAGTTTTAAAAGTACATTTTATGACATTTCATTAGACAATATCATTATGCCATTCCATTAGGTTTTAAAAGTACATTTTATGACATTTCATTAGGTTTTAAAAGTACATTTTATGCCATTCCATTAGGTTTTAAAAGTACATTTTATGACATTTCATTAGACAATATCATTATGACATTTCATTAGGTTTTAAAAGTAAAATTTATGACATTTCATTAGGTTTTAAAAGTACATTTTTTGACATTTCATAAGGTTTTAATAGTACATTTATGACATTTCATTAGACAATATCATAATGCCATTTCATTAGGTTTTAAAAGTACATTTTATTACATTTCATTAGGTTTTAAAACTACATTTTATGACATTTCATAAGGTTTTAAAAGTACATTTTATGACCTTCCATTAGGTGTTAAAAGTGCATTTTATGACATTTCATTAGACAATATCATTATGACATTTCATTAGGTTTTAAAAGTACATTTTATGACATTTCATTAGGTTTTAAAAGTACATTTTATGACATTTCATTAGGTTTTAATAGTACATTTTATGACATTTCATAAGACAATATCATTATGCCATTTCATTAGGATTTAAAAGTACATTTTATGACATTTCATTAGGTTTTAAAAGTACATTTTATGACATTTCATTAGGTTTTAAAGTACATTTTATGACATTTCTATAGGTTTTAAAAGTGCATTTTATGACATTTCATTATACAATATCATTATGACATTTCATTAGGTTTTAAAAGTACATTTTATGACATTTCATTAGGTATAAAAGTACATTTAATGACTTTTCATTATGTTTTAAAAGTACATTTTATGACATTTCTATAGGTTTTAAAAGTGCATTTTATGACATTTCATTAGACAATATCATTATGCCATTTCATTAGGTTTTAGAAGTACATTTCATGACATTTCATTAGGTATAAAAGTACATTTAATGACTTTTCATTATGTTTTAAAAGTACATTTTATGACATTTCATTAGGTTTTAAAAGTACATTTTATGACATTTCATTAGACAATATCATTATGCCATTTCATTAGGTTTTGAAAGTACATTTTATGCCATTTAATTAGGTTTTAAAAGTACATTTTATGACATTTCATTAGGTTTTAAAAGTGCATTTTATAACATTTACTTAGACAATATCATTATGAAATTTCATTAGGTTTTAAAAGTACATTTTATGACATTTCATTAGGTTTTAAAAGTACATTTTATGACATTTTTTGGTTTTAATAGTACATTCTATGACATTTCATTAGACAATATAATTATGCCATTTCATTAGGTTTTAAAAGTACATTTTATGACATTTCATTAGGTTTTAAAAGTACATTTTATTACATTTGATTAGACAATATCATTATGCCATTTCATTAGGTTTTAAAAGTGCATTTTATGACATTTCATTAGACAATATCATTATGACATTTCATTAGGTTTTAAAAGTACATTTTATGACATTTCATTAGACAATATCATTATGCCATTTCATTTGGTTTTAAAAGTACATTTTATGACATTTCATTAGGTTTTAAAAGTACATTTTGTGACATTTCATTAGGTTTTAAAAGTACATTTTATGACATTTCATTATGTTTGAAAAGTACATTTTATTACATTTCATTAGACAATATCATTATGCCATTTTATTAGGTTTTAAAAGTACATTTTATGACATTTCATTAGACAATATCATTATGCCATTTCATTAGGTTTTAAAAGTACGTTTATTGACATTTCATTAGGATTTAAAAGTACATTTTATTACATTTCGTTAGACAATATCATTATGCCATTTCATTAGGTTTTAAAAGTACATTTTATGACATTTCATTAGGTTTTAAAAGTACATCTTATGACATTTCATTAGACAATATCATTATGCCATTTCATTAGGTTTTAAACTACATTCTATGACATTTCATTAGGTTTTAATAGTACATTTATGACATTTCATTAGACAATATCATTATGCCATTTCATTAGGTTTTAAAAGTACATTTTATGACATTTCATTAGGTTTTAAAAGTACATTTTATGACATTTCATTAGACAATATCATTATGACATTTCATTAGGTTTTAAAAGTACATTTTATGACATATCATTAGGTTTTAAAAGTACATTTTATGACATTTCATTAGACAATATCATTATGCCATTTCATTAGGTTTTAAAAGTACATTTTATGACATTTCATTAGGTTTTAAAAGTACATTTTATGACATTTCATTAGGTTTTAAAAGTACGTTTTATGACATTTCATTAGGTTTTAAAAGTACATTTTATGACATTTCATTAGGTTTTAAAAGTATATTTTATGACATTTCATTAGACAATATCATTATGCCATTTCATTAGGTTTTAAAAGTACATTTTATGACATTTCATTAGGTTTTAAAAGTACATTTTATGACATTTCATTAGGTTTTAATAGTACATTTTATGACATTTCATTAGACAATATCATTATGCCATTTCATTAGGTTTTAAAAGTACATTTTATTACATTTCATTAGGTTTTAAAAGTACATTTTATTACATTTCATTAGGTTTTAAAAGTACATTTTATGACATTTCATTAGGTTTTAAAAGTACATTTTATGACATTTCATTAGACAATATCATTATGACATTTCATTAGGTTTTAAAAGTACATTTTATGACATTTCATTAGACAATATCATTATGCCACTTCATTTGGTTTTAAAAGTACATTTTATGACATTTCATTAGGTTTTAAAAGTACATTTTATGACATTTCATTATACAATATCATTATGCCATTTCATTAGGTTTTAAAAGTACATTTTATGACATTTCATTAGGTTTTAATAGTACATTTTATGACATTTCATTAGACAATATCATTATGCCATTTCATTAGGTTTTAAAAGTACATTTTATGACAATTCATTAGGTTTTAAAAGTACATTTTATGCCATTTAATTAGGTTTTAAAAGTACATTTTATGACAATTCATTAGGTTTTAAAAGTACATTTTATGACATTTTATTAGACAATATCATTATGCCATTTCATTAGGTTTTAAAAGTACATTTTATGACATTTCATTAGGTTTTTAAAGTACATTTTATTACATTTGATTAGACAATATCATTATGCCATTTCATTAGGTTTTAAAAGTGCATTTTATGACATTTTGTTAGACAATATCATTATGACATTTCATTAGGTTTTAAAAGTACATTTTATGACATTTCATTAGACTATATCATTATGCCATTTCATTTGGTTTTAAAAGTACATTTTATGACATTTCATTAGGTTTTAAAAGTACATTTTTTGACATTTAATTAGGTTTTAAAAGTACATTTTATGACATTTCATTATGTTTGAAAAGTACATTTTATTACATTTCATTAGACAATATCATTATGCCATTTTATTAGGTTTTAAAAGTACATTTTATGACAATTCATTAGACAATATCATTATGCCATTTCATTAGGTTTTAAAAGTACGTTTATTGACATTTCATTAGGATTTAAAAGTACATTTTATTACATTTCGTTAGACAATATCATTATGCCATTTCATTAGGTTTTAAAAGTACATTTTATGACATTTCATTAGGTTTTAATAGTACATCTTATGACATTTAATTAGACAATATCATTATGCCATTTCATTAGGTTTTAAACTACATTCTATGACATTTCATTAGGTTTTAATAGTACATTTATGACATTTCATTAGACAATATCATTATGCCATTTCATTAGGTTTTAAAAGTACATTTTATGACATATCATTAGGTTTTAAAAGTACATTTTATGACATTTCATTAGACAATATAATTATGCCATTTCATTAGGTTTTAAAAGTACATTTTATGACATTTCATTAGGTTTTAAAAGTACATTTTATGACATTTCATTAGGTTTTAAAAGTACATTTTATGACATTTCATTAGGTTTTAAAAGTACATTTTATGACATTTTATTAGGTTTTAAAAGTACATTTTATGACATTTCATTAGACAATATCATTATGCCATTTCATTAGGTTTTAAAAGTACATTTTATGACATTTCATTAGGTTTTAAAAGTACATTTTATGACATTTCATTAGGTTTTAAAAGTACATTTTATGACATTTCATTAGACAATATCATTATGCCATTTCATTAGGTGTTAAAAGTACATTTTATGACATTTCATTAGGTTTTAAAAGTACATTTTATTACATTTCATTAGGTTTTAAAAGTACATTTTATGACATTTCATTAGGTTTTAAAAGTACATTTCATGACATTTCATTAAACAATATCATTATGACATTTCATTAGGTTTTAAAAGTACATTTTATGACATTTCATTAGACAATATCATTATGCCATTTATTTGGTTTTAAAAGTACATTTTATGACATTTCATTAGGTTTTAAAAGTACATTTTGTGACATTTCATTAGGTTTTACAAGTACATTTTATGACATTTCATTAGGTTTTAAAAGTACATTTTATGACATTTCATTAGACAATATCATTATGCCATTTCATTAGGTTTTCAAAGTAGATTTTATGACATTTCCATAGACAATATCATTATGCCATTTCATTAGGTTTTAAAAGTACGTTTTATGACATTTCTATTAGGATTTAAAAGTACATTTTATGACATTTTATTAGACAATATCATTATGCCATTTCATTAGGTTTGAAAAGTACATTTTATGACATTTCATTGGGTTTTAATAGTACATTTTATGACATTTCATGAGCCAATATCATTATGCCATGTCATTAGGTTTTAAAAGTACATTTTATGACATTTCATTAGGTTTTAATAGTACATTTTATGACATTTCATTAGACAATATCATTATGCCATTTCATTAGGTTTTAAAAGTACATTTTATGACATTTCATTAGGTTGTGAAAGTACATTTTATGACATTTCATTAGGTTTTAAAAGTACATTTTATGACATTTCATTAGGTTTTAAAAGTGAATTTTATGACATTTCATTAGACAATATCATTATTACATTTCATTAGGTTTTAAAAGTACATTTTATTACATTTCATTAGGTTTTAAAAGTACATTTTATGACATTTCATTAGGTTTTAATAGTACATTTTATGACATTTCATTAGACAATATCATTATGCCATTTCATTAGGTGTTAAAAGTACATTTTATGACATTTCATTAGGTTTTAAAAGTACATTTTATGACATTTCATTAGGTTTTAATAGTACATTTTATGACATTTCATTAGACAATATCATTATGCCATTTCATTAGGTTTTAAAAGTACATTTTATGACATTTCATTATGTTTTAAAAGTACATTTTATGACATTTCATTAGGTTTTAAAAGTACATTTTATGACATTTCATTAGGTTTTAAAAGTACATTTTATAACATTTCATTAGGTTTTAAAAGTACATTTTATGACATTTCATTAGGTTTTAAAAGTACATTTTATGACATTTCATTAGGTTTTAATAGTACATTTTATGACATTTCATTAGACAATATCATTATGCCATTTCATTAGGTTTTAAAAGTACATTTTATGACATTTCATTAGGTTTTAAACGTACATTTTATGACATTTCATTAGGTTTTAAAAGTACATTTTTGACATTTCATTAGGTTTTAAAAGTGCATTTTATGACATTTCATTAGACAATATCATTATGACATTTCATTAGGTTTTAAAAGTACATTTTATGACATTTCATTAGACAATATCATTGTGCCATTTCATTAGGTTTTAAAAGTACATTTTATTACATTTCATTAGGTTTTAAAAGTACATTTTATGACATTTCATTAGACAATATCATTATGACATTTTATTAGGTTTTAAAAGTACATTTTATTACATTTCATTAGGTTTTAAAAGTACATTTTATGACATTTCATTAGGTTTTAAAAGTGCATTTTATGACATTTCATTAGACAATATCATCATGACATTTCATTTGGTTTTAAAAGTACATTTTATGACATTTCATTAGGTTTTAAAAGTACATTTTATGACATTTCATTAGGTTTTAAAAGTACATTTTATGACATTTCATTAGGTTTTAAAAGTGCATTTTATGACATTTCATTAGACAATATCATTATGCCATTTCATTAGGTTTTAAAAGTACATTTTGTGACATTTCATTAGACAATATCATTATGCCATTTCATTGTGTTTTAAAAGTACATTTTGTGACATTTCATTAGACAATATCATTATGCCATTTCATTAGGTTTTAAAAGTACATTTTGTGACATTTCATTAGACAATATCATTATGCCATTTCATTTGGTTTTAAAAGTACATTTTGTGACATTTCATTAGACAATATCATTATGCCATTTCATTAGGTTTTAAAAGTACATTTTGTGACATTTCATTAGACAATATCATTATGCCATTTCATTAGGTTTTAAAAGTACATTTTGTGACATTTCATTAGACAATATCATTATGCCATTTCATTAGGTTTTAAAAGTACATTTTGTGACATTTCATTAGACAATATCATTATGCCATTTCATTTGGTTTTAAAAGTACATTTTATGACATTTCATTAGGTTTTAAAAGTACATTTTGTGACATTTCATTAGGTTTTAAAAGTACATTTTATGACATTTCATTAGGTTTTAAAAGTACATTTTATGACATTTAATTAGACAATATCATTATGCCATTTCATTAGGTTTTAAAAGTACATTTTATGACATTTCATTAGACAATATCATTATGCCATTTCATTAGGTTTTAAAAGTACATTTTATGACATTTCATTAGGTTTTAAAAGTACATTTTATGACATTTCATTAGGTTTTAAAAGTACGTTTTATGACATTTCATTAGGTTTTAAAAGTACATTTTATGACATTTCATTAGACAATATCATTATGCCATTTCATTAGGTTTTAAAAGTACATTTTATGACATTTCATTAGGTTTTAATAGTACATTTTATGACATTTCATTAGACAATATCATTATGCCATTTCATTAGGTTTTAAAAGTACATTTTATGACATTTCATTAGGTTTTAATAGTACATTTTATGACATTTTATTAGGTTTTAAAAGTGCATTTTATGACATTTCATTAGACAATATCATTATGCCATTTCATTAGGTTTTAAAAGTACATTTTATGACATGTCATTAGTTTTTAACAGTACATTTTATGACATTTCATTAGGTTTTAAAAGTACATTTTATGACATTTCATTAGGTTTTAAAAGTGCATTTTATGACATTTCATTAGACAATATCATTATGACATTTCATTAGGTTTTAAAAGTACATTTTATGACATTTCATTAGACAATATCATTATGCCATTTCATTAGGTTTTAAAAGTACATTTTATGACATTTCATTAGGTTTTAAAAGTACATTTTATGACATATCATTAGGTTTTAAAAGTACATTTTATGACATTTCATTAGGTTTTAAATGTTAAATCAGTCACATGGGATTGTTTATTGTCCACAAACTGCCGAAGGCGTTCACCAAAGTTGTCTATAGTTCGTAGGTCATTTCATGTAAAATGGCAGTAATTTCTTGACGAATTGCATCTTTCAGTTGTTCACCAGATCGAGGGTGATTAATGTATACCTTTGACTTAAAGGTGTCCACAGAGGAAAAAGTTACACAGATTTAAATTAAGTGAAGAGACTGGCAAACAGATGTCACTGCGCAATGAAATTACCAGGGAATATCTCCCTCAAAATCCAATCGCACGTCAAAAAATGTGGGTTGTTGCCCCATCCTGTTGAAATCAAATGTTGTCCATATCAATATCGTGGATTTGATCTCAGAAACGTCTCGAGCATTTCACAATATCGATCAGAGTTTACTGTCTTCTTCGCCTTCTATAAAGCCTACAAATGAGTCAGATTTTATTAAACCTACAAATGTGTCAGATTTTATTAAACCTATAAATGTGTCAGATTTTATTAAACCTACAAATGTGTCAGATGTTATTAAACCTACAAATGTGTCAGATTTTATTAAACCTACAAATGTGTCAGATTTTATTAAACCTACAAATGTGTCAGATTTTATCAAACCTACAAATGTGTCAGATTTTATTTAACCTACAAATGTGTCAGATTTTATCAAACCTACAAATGTGTCAGATTTTATCAAACCTATAAATGTGTCAGATTTTATTAAACCTACAAATGTGTCAGATTTTATTAAACCTACAAATGTGTCAGATTTTATTAAACCTACAAATGTGTCAGATTTTATTAAACCTACAAATGTGTGAGATTTTATTAAACCTACAAATGTGTCAGATTTTAATAAACCTATAAATGTGTCAGATTTTATTAAACCTACAAATGTGTCAGATTTTATCAAACCTACAAATGTGTCAGATTTTATTAAACCTACAAATGTGTCAGATTTTATTAAACCTATAAATGTGTCAGATTTTATCAAACCTACAAATGTGTCAGATTTTATCAAACCTACAAATGTGTCAGATTTTATTAAACCTACAAATGTGTCAGATTTTATTAAACCTACAAATGTGTCAGATTTTATTAAACCTACAAATGTGTAAGATTTTATCAAACCTACAAATGTGTCAGATTTTATTAAACCTACAAATGTGTCAGATTTTATTAAACCTACAAATGTGTCAGATTTTATTAAACCTACAAATGTGTCAGATTTTATCAAACCTACAAATGTGTCAGATTTTATTAAACCTACAAATGTGTCAGATTTTATTAAACCTATAAATGTGTCAGATTTTATCAAACCTACAAATGTGTCAGATTTTATTAAACCTACAAATGTGTCAGATTTTATTAAACCTACAAATGTGTCAGATTTTATTAAACCTACAAATGTGTCAGATTTTAATAAACCTACAAATGTGTCAGATTTTATTAAACCTACAAATGTGTAAGATTTTATCAAACCTACAAATGTGTCAGATTTTATTAAACCTACAAATGTGTCAGATTTTATTAAACCTACAAATGTGTCAGATTTTATTAAACCTACAAATGTGTCAGATTTTATTAAACCTACAAATGTGTCAGATTTTATCAAACCTACAAATGTGTCAGATTTTATTAAACCTATAAATGTGTCAGATTTTATTAAACCTACAAATGTGTCAGATTTTATTAAACCTACAAATGTGTCAGATTTTATTAAACCTACAAATGTGTCAGATTTTATTAAACCTACAAATGTGTCAGATTTTATCAAACCTACAAATGTGTCAGATTTTATTAAACCTACAAATGAGTCAGATTTTATTAAACCTACAAATGTGTCAGATTTTATTAAACCTACAAATGTGTCAGATTTTATTAAACCTACAAATGTGTCAGATTTTATTAAACCTACAAATGAGTCAGATTTTATTAAACCTACAAATGTGTCAGATTTTATTAAACCTACAAATGTGTCAGATTTAATTAAACCTACAAATGAGTCAGATTTTATTAAACCTACAAATGTATCAGATTTTATTAAACCTACAAATGTGTCAGATTTTATTAAACCTACAAATTTGTCACATTCTTTGAACTGACCCTGTGTTATTATAGAATCATGATTTTAAAATTGAAAAGAAAAAGTATTTGGGTGCCATCAGTTAAAATCGAAACAGAAATCAAAGCTGTAGCTTTCAAAGCTGGCGACGTTACTAATTGTGCCAACGTAACACGCATATTTACTGAGTAAATATAAACTCAGATTAATATGCAAAATGTATAACGAATTTTTCCAATTGACCCCGTTTTTACACCTTAAAAATAATGTTATCCGGATAAAGATCCAGATAATAACAATACTTAAAGTAGCAGAGCGGCGCTTGGAACAGTTCATAGAACTCGAATTATTTTAGGCTCCTAGCGCCGCTTTGCGACTTTTAGTTACGGGAGAGATAGTTTGAAAATATGGAGACAGGCAAACAGAGAGAGTGGGTTTTATAGATTAGATGACAATATAAACGGGTTGTTTGGATTAACAAGTGAAAGAGAAAAGAGACGAGAAAACAAGATCAGACGCGTGTGATCGCATTCCTTTGTCAGTTGACAACTGCTACACCAAACCCATCCGTATCTCTCTCCATTACCAGCGAACTCCAATGTCATAATAAACTTATTTTATAAACCCAGAGAAATTGTATTTTTTAACACGGCAGATATTTAAACAATTGTGTATCACTTAGGCACAGTAAAAACAGAAAAATCGATCTTATATATTCGTATGCACGAGAAAACACACCAAGCAAATTTATACATACATTCTCCACATTCGCATATAATACAACATTAATCTTGAAAACGTAAATGTTTTAGATAGAAGGACAAGAGTTTCGTACTTATTTCTCGTTTCAACGCGGCATTTATTCTGCGATTACACAGCGTCATTTAAACCTAATCGTTGTTTTGATAAGTTATTGTATTACTGCTTCCTGTTCAATCAGTTTATTTCCAAGAACTGCAGGATTTTTGAAACTCTTTTCATGCAAACTGTTGTCGCACTCGTATCTGTGCATGTTTATGGATAGGCAGAAATATAAGGCGAATGATCTCTTTAAAGATATGCTCAATCAACTCAACGGATCCCATCTTCTCAAGCACATGGACTATTTTTATACAATCCACATTTTTTCAGTTTTTCTAAGTTGCTAGGTAAAGTTTTGCGGAAGTTGCTATTTTATGTAGTATTTGACTATTTTTCTCATTTTGAGTGTGATTTGCAGAATGTTATGGTTGATGTAACCTGTGATGTTCTTCAGTAGTGTCGCGTCGAACAGGAAAAATTTTCTAACTCATAAATCTATAAGAGATTTTCATATTATAAAACAAGAGTGATAAGGATGGGAGATAAGAAATCGGTCCCGGAAATGGCTGAAAAGTTTACGATTTATACATTACTTTTTTTCATGTATATTTTCAACAGTGGGGCGGGGATTATAAGTCAGTTCCTGAAACAGTTTACTATTTAAAATTACATTATTTGGGATATAAAGTCGGTCCCGAAAATAGCTGAAACAGTTTACGATTAAAACATTACTTTATTTAATGTATATTTTCAACAGTGGGATGGCGGACATGAAGTCAGTCCCGGGATTGAATGAGATGTGCAAATATCAGAAAGCGTCGCCCAGTATTGAATATGATAGGTGGAAAACATATAGTAGCAAAATACCCAGCGTCGCCCAGGATCGAATAAAATAGGTAAACGATATATATTAGCAGAATATGCGGCGTCACCCGGGATTGGATAAGATAGGTGAAACATATATACTATGAGAATACCCAGAATTGATTGATTTGCTTGTAATGAAATAATCAGCTCAGGCAATATATAAAAGTTATTATTTAAGTAAGGGGGAGCTCATAGTGGGTTAAAGTTATGAAAATTATTGTCGAAATTAGTAACATATCCAAGAATTATGAAAAATGATGAAATGTCAGTTACTTGATTGGTGTGTTTGTAATGATATAATACGCCCAGACAATATATCAAATATATTATATAAGTATGAGGGGGGGCATCATGCGGGTTTTTAATTATAAAAAGTATTGTCGAAATTAGTAACGTATCCAGGATTATGAACAAAGATTCAATGTGAGTTAATCGATTGTGTGTTTATAATAAAATAATCAGCCGAGGAAATATATCAAAGTAATTATGTTAGTAAGAGAGGGCGATAAGGATGGTTTAAATTATGAAAAATAATTGTCGAAATTAGTAACATATCCAAGAATAATGAAAAATGATAATATGTTATTTAATGCATTAGTGTGTTTGCAATGAAATAATCAGACAAGACAATATATCAAAGCTATCATTTTAGTAAGTGAGGCGATGATGTGGGTTAAAATGATGAAAAATAATTGCCGACATTAGTAACATATTTAAGAATTATGAAAAATGACGAAATCGTAGTTAATTGATTGGTGTGTTGAAATGAAATAATCATCCCAGATAGTATATCAAAGGTATTATTGTAGTAGTGGGGTTTGATAATGTGGGTTAAAAAATATTAAAAATAATTGTCGAACTGAGTAACATATCCAAGAATTAAGAAAAATGATGAAGTGTGAGTTAATTGATAGTTGTGTTTTTTATGAAATAATCAGGCCATACAATATATCAAAGTAATTTTTTAGTAAGAAAGGGCGTCGAGGATGGTGTAAATTATACAAATAATTGTCGAAATTAGTAACATATCCAAGAATTACGAAAAATTACAAAATGTGATTTAATTGATTGGTGTGTTTATAATAAAATAATCAGCCTAGACAATATATCAAAGTTATTATATAAGTAAAGGGGAAGGATATAAGGAGGGCTTAAATTAGTAAAAATTATTGTTTAAATTAGTAACATATCCAAGAATTACGAAAAATTATGAAATATTAGTTAATTGATTGGTGTGTTTTTAAGGAAATAATCAGCCTAGACAATATATCAGTTATTATTTAGTTAAGAGTGAGGGGCAAAAGTGTGGGTTAAAATTATGAAAAATGATTTTCGAAATAAGTAACATATCCAAGAATTGTGAAAAATGATTAAATGTGATTTATTTCATGCATTAGTGTGCTTGTAATAAAATAAGAAGCCCAGACAATATTTCAAAGTTATTATTTTATTAAAAAGGGGGCGATAATATGGGTATCAATTATACAAATGATTGTCGAAATTAGTAATATACCCAAGAATTATGAAAAATGATGAAATGGAGGTTAATTGATTAGTGTGTTTGTAATGAAATAATCAGTCCAGCAAAGTTATCAAAGTTATTATTTTAGTAAGGCTGGGCGAGAACGTTGGTTTAAATTTTAAAAAAATATTGTCGAAATTAGTAACATATCCAAGAATTACGAAAAATGTTGAAATGTGAGTTGATTGATGTGCGTGTTTGTAATGAAATAATCAGACTAGACAATATATCTGTTGTGGTGGCAACCACTAATTTGCATATGCGAATAACATAACACTATAAATGGCAAGCCTAGGTTGGCCTTGGTGTGTCTTACTCAAATGCCACCGGAAGTGACGCCGAAGAGCGTACATGTCCTCCCACCAAGACTCTCTGACTCGACACCGTCATTTGTACATATTGTAAATATACCTTTTCTTTAATACACTTATTATTGCGTTTTCTTGTTGTTTGCGTCTTCATTGTATTTCCTTACTAATTATTGTTCAACCTTGCAACCACAACAGTTGGCGACGAGATACGAAGCGTCAAATATAACAGTTTGACGAAGAACTATTTAAAAAAAAAAGTACAACGCAAAGGTTGACCATTTTTTTAAGGAATGCAAAGTGTTGACGAGCAAACGGATTTTACGCTAAAGAGAAGTTTCAACTCAAGTGAAAAAAACTCTAACGTGGCAAAAGCAACAATTTACGCCGTTTTCTGGGAATCCGACTTGCAAACGAATGTAAAAGTGAATTTTTGTTTTGTCGCTACACGACAAATCTTACTAAAGGACCAACTTGCAAACGAAAAGCGAACTTGTTCTGTCGCAAAAACGACAGGCCAGACCCATATTACGAAAAGCAAGGAAGTAACCTACGAAAAAAGTTCACCAGTGGATTCTAATTACTGTTCTCCGTAAACAAAACAACAACTAAAGGACTTTTTAATTAATGTTTTGGTTGACGTCGGTACTAAAAGGAAATACCACAGCTAAAACTAAAATTCAAGGAAAGGATTTTTTTTCTTGAAGTTGTCACTGAATAACGGATAATACAGTAAAACGTCACGGAAAAAAGGTAATCTCAATTTAAGAGGTATTTTAATTACTAAAATACTAGAGAAAAAAACCCCTCAACGAACTAAATGTACTGCATACATTTATTCAATTGTGACTCGATTAAAAAAAAAACTTTTATTTTGTGGAAAGAGTTACTTATTAGTAAGTGCCTAAAAACGGAAAGTCAATTCCATTTCGTGATTCCAGATAAACCTGTTTTTCTTTTTTTTTTTGCAGCGTGACTCGCAAAAAGAATATATTATTGCAAGCAGCGATATTATTATTGAAAACAGGAGCTTACATCAATTTGCTTTTTTGTTGTAACCCAAACCGGTGTATATTGTACATGGTACAATATTTTTTTAACTACACACTAAAAAAAAAAAAAGAAGACATGGAAGACTTATCAAAAATGTTCATGCAATTTTTACAAGCACAGGCTGAGCGGGATGAACGCAGACAAGCTACACAAAACGAGCTTTTGCAAACACAAATACAGGCACAGGCTGACCGCGAGGAAAAGAGAGAGGACAGATTATTGAAATGGCAGCAGGAACAAGAAGAAAAGCAGAAAATGGCACAATTAAAGCAGAAAAAACTGCAATTGGAACAGGAAGAAAGGCATAAGAAACTACAATTGGAATATGAAGAAAGACAAGATGAACGTTTTGCTAAAACACTGGAACTACTAAAGAGTAATCGAGAAAATGTCGATAGTGTTAATTTCTCCCATACAACTATTTTTAATAGCATGGACACATTTCATTATGTGCCTGAGGAAGAGAAGAATTTTGAAGCATACTACACAAGATACGAGGATGTTTTTCAACTGGACTGTAACAATTGGCCAAATAGTCAGAAAGTGAGCCTCTTACTCAGAAAATTGGGTACATCAGAACACAGCAAATTCGTAGATTACATATTACCTAAAAAACTACGGAATTAGAGTTCATGGAAGCTGTAAAATTACTAAAAGAATTATTTAATCCAAATATATCTCTTTTTCATAAAAAATGTCTGTGCATGAATCTAAGAAAGATGGACAACCAAGATTATTTGACATACGCATCAGTTGTCAATAAAAACTGCGATAATTTTAAGCTTGCAGAACTAACGGTAGAAGATTTTAAATGTCTAATCTTCGCTCAAGGGTTAGTTTCCACGAAAAATGCAGAAATACGCAGACGAGTGTTGTCTAAGCTGGAATCTGAGCAAGATTTAACCTTCCAGAAACTAGCAGAGGACTGTGAAAGGGCCATTACACTAAAAAAGGATTCAAAAAATATAGAAGAATCCGGAGTGGCATATGTAAGAAAAGTTAGAAAACCATACGCACCAACCAAGGACTTTACAAAGAAAAGCAATGGAACGGGATATTCCAAAGATAATAACCATAAATATAGTACAGAATATTACAAGCCTCTTCCTAGATATAACTGTAAGAGATGTGCAGAAAAGCATTGGGAATCAGATTGTCCTTATAAGAAGAAAAAATGCTACATTTGTAAGAAGGTGTGACATAAAAGCGATTGCTGCAGATATAAAGATTACACCAGAAAGAGAGTACAGCAAACAAAATCAAATACAAAATTAGACAAAGATCGGCGAAAATACGTAAAAGTGGAAATATTTAAAACATCAATAAAGTTACAACTCGACTCCGGCTCCGATGTTTCTATAATAAACCTGAATACGTGGAAAAAGTTGGGAAAACCGGCCATGAGGAAAACTAGTAAAGCAGCCCGGACGGTAACTGGTGGTGGTATAAAATTTGAAGGAGAAGTTGTCCTCCCGATAAAATTGAAAGGGATTTCGAAGAAATTAAAAATATTCGTACTAAAAAATAGTGAAAATCTGTTTGGAATAGATTTAATTGAGAAATTCGGACTATGGGATAAGCCAATCAATACATTCTGTAAAACATTGGAATGTTCTTCTCCAACAACAGTAAATATAAAAGACGATTTAAAAGAATTATTTCCTGAGGCATTCACGACTAACTTAGGTTGCTGCAATAAATTCAAGGCCTCGTTTGAACTTAAAGAAAACGCCAGCCCAATTTTTAGAAAAAAGCGAAATGTTCCGTTCGCTGGGTTGGAAAAGATTGATAAAGAATTAAATAGATTGGAACAGACGGGAATTCTATCAAAAATAGAACACAGCGAGTGGGAAGCCCCCACCGTATACGTAAAGAAAAAGAATGACGAAGTTAGAGTGTGCGCAGACTTTTCGACCGGGGTCAACTCCCTATTAAAAGATCACCATTACCCCCTACCAAGCCCAGAGGAAATATTCACGAAGTTGAATGGGGGTAATATCTTCTCCAAGATAGACTTGAGCGACGCGTATTTGCAAATACCGGTCGAGGAGAATTGCTCAAAATTACTATGCATCAATACGCATAAGGGATTATACAAATACAACCGATTGCCTTTTGGCATCAAAGTAGCGCCTGCCATCTTTCAGCAAGCGATGGACACCATGCTAAGTGGTATTGAGTGCGCATGTGCATACCTGGACGGCATTGTTGTCACGAGCAAATCCCTAGAAGAACATAAGGAACATTTGAAACAAGTATTTACTCGAATACAAGAATTCGGCTTTAAAGTAAAAGAAAGTAAATGTGACTTTTGTATGAGCGAGATTAAGTATCTTGGACACATAATAAACAAACATGGACGACGTCCAGACCCAGACAGATCTGCGGCAATAAAAAATATGCCAGCACCCGATAATGTAACAACCTTGCAGAGTTTCTTAGGATTCGCAAATTATTACCAATCTTTTATTGAAGGAATGCATAACTTGCGAGCCCCCTTAAATAATCTGCTTAAAAAGGATACACCGTGGAACTGGACGCAAGAATGTCAAACCGCTTTTGACAAAATAAAGAGCGCACTAACATCCGAATTATTCTTAACGCACTTTGACACAAACTTAAAAATAGTCGTCGCTAGTGACGCTAGCTCCTACGGCTTAGGAGCATGCATTCAACATATTATGCCGGATTGGTCTAGAAAACCAATAGCGCACGCTTCGAGAACGCTGATACCAGCCGAAAGGGCATATTCACAAATCGAAAAAGAAGCGTTGAGCATAATCGTTGCCGTGACTAAATTTCACCGATATTTATATGGTAGACAATTCATACTTGAAACCGACCATAAACCGTTAGTCACGATCTATGGATCAAAAAAAGGATTGCCGGTATACACCGCAAATAGATTGCTGCGCTGGGGTACAATACTACGTAATTACGATTTCCAGCTACAACATCTAGCATCAAAAAAGATTTGCCATGCGGATGGACTGTCAAGACTGATACCACAGAAACACAATCTGGAAGAATCAGTCATTGCAGCAATTCGGACAAATGTTGAAGTAAAAAATATGGTAGCAAACATCATTAAGGAACTACCCGTAACTTTGTCGGACATTAAAAGGGAAGCCGAGAAAGACGAATATATAAAGGACATAAAAGAGAAAATTATAACGGACACAAAGGTGCAGGAAGTTTTCTCCATATGTGACGATGTGTTACTGTACAGCGAGAGAGTGGTAATACCCAAAACATTGCAGAATATGATGTTAAGAGATTTCCACACAGGACATCCGGGGATAAATCGAATGAAGTCGTTAATGAGAAGCTACGTGTACTGGCGTAACATGGACACTGACATAGCGACAATAATTGATAAATGTAAAGGATGCCAGTTAGCGGCAAAATCTCCACCTATAGTACACAAACCTTGGCCGAAAACCGACCAACCATGGTCGAGAATCCACATGGACTTCGCTGGTCCAGTAGGTGAAAACTATTATTTAATTGTAGTGGATAGTTTCACAAAATGGCCGGAGGTAATGCGTTGCAGGAATCCAACAACGAACAACTCAATTGGGTTCCTACACGAGTTGTTTGCAAGATTCGGTGTACCAGACACACTGGTCACTGACAACGGAACGCAGTTCACATCCGCAGAGTTTAAGGAATTTTGCGACACGTTCCGAGTGAAGCACATCACGACTCCGCCGTATCATCCAAGGTCGAACGGCCTCGCGGAAAGGTTCGTGGACACGCTAAAACGAGCGTTAAAGAAATCCATTGGAACACCAACAGAAAAAGCTTTGCAACTATTCTTGCAAGTATATAGGATTACACACCATCCTAGTACACCATCAAACATATCACCAGCTGATCTAATGTTTGCCAGAAAGGTAAAATCAGCGTTTAACAAATTATTGCCAAGGCAGGCAATTATCCGAAACACTACACACACGAGAAGAAAGAAATATAACTCGGGAGATCGAGTATATTTTAAGTGCTACAGAAATAACACATCTTACTGGGAATGTGGAGTAGTGGATAAACGCATTGGTGATTGTACATACATGATTAAAGGTCCACAGAATATATATAAAAGGCACCTAAATCAGATAAAAAAACGTCATATCCAAGATGATGATGATACGACAACAGTCGAAGAGGAGGACACCATAGATATCATATACGAATCTTTTAATTTGGAACCGCCTCAAAATGCACCTGAACCCCGAAGATCAGGTAGGAAAAGAAAAGTGAATGAACCATTAATGGTAACCCCCAAAAGAAAAAGATATTGAAATCTGTGTGACTTCAAATCTTGGGAGGGGATGTTGTGGTGGCAACCACTTATTTGCATATGCGAATAACATAACACTATAAATGGCAAGCCTAGGTTGGCCTTGGTGTGTCTTACTCAAATACCACCGGAAGTGACGCCGAAGAGCGTACATGTCCTCCCACCAAGACTCTCTGTATCGACACCGTCATTTGTACATATTGTAAATATACCTTTTCTTTAATACACTTATTATTGCGTTATCTTGTTGTTTGCGTCTTCATTGTATTTCCCTACTAATTATTGTTCAACCTTGCAACCACAACAATATCAAAGTTATTATTTTAGTTAGGATTGTCGATATGGTGAGTTTAAATGATGAAACATTATTGTCAAAATTAGTACCATATCCAAAAATGATTAAAAATGATGAAATGCGAGGTAATTTATAGTTGTGTTTTTTTATAAAATAATCAGCCGATACAATATATCAAATTTAATTTTAGTAAAGGGAGAGGCGATAATGTGGTTTGAAATTATATATGGTCGAACATATTAACATATTCAATAATTATAAAACATGATAAAATGTGAGTTAATAAACCGGTGTGTTTGTAATGAAATAATAAGCCCAGGAAATATATCAAAGTTATTATTTTAGTAAGAGGGCGATACAGTTTTAATAAAAAAGTAGAATAATATGATTGTGCCTACATTCATGCTGAACAGAACGCTCACAGCATGCCCAGCAACAATATATTACATATGAAAAATGCTGCTGTGGAATTTCCACAGGTCCCGCTAGTTATTATTATTATTATTATTATTATTATTATTATTATTATTGTTGTTGTTGTTAATGGTGGTGGTGGTGGTAATAGTGATTATAGTATTATTGCTATTGCTAATATTTATATAATAGTGTAATATTGTCGTCTATATATTTTGTGATTCGCACTTTTACAAAAATGCGTTTGATGACCATGGTTTTTGTATATGAAGCAACAAATTATTAAATCAACAAAGTTTTCTTTATATTACAATAATAATATTACAAAGGGGGTGGCTCTTCTCTCTCTTCTGTCTGACTCTGTCTTTGTTTTGACTTATATTTACATTACCCCATATTCCTTGATCGGAATCTTATTGTTCGCTTATTTTCATTTTCGATTTTTTTTATTACATTTTCACCCCAAACAAGGCATATTGACACTTTGGTGTAGGGGGCAACAACTACTAGGCACTATGTGGGGATTTAGGCGGCAAGATGTCTGTTCACGTTGCACTTGAACTTCTGCACGTCAGTACAGTTGGGAAAGCAGGGACCTGGAATGGAATTCCAAAGTCTAGCGGTTCTGGGGAAGAAACTACTGGAGTAGAAAGATCTTTTACATCTAGGGATCTCTACAGTGTGGGTGTGGGATTGTGCAGCCTGTCGTGTCTGTCGAGCGTGTGCACGTTGTGGGGGCACAAGTGCTTGCAGTTCGTTAGAGCATTCCCCATTAAAATACTTGTAGAACAGAGAGAGGGATGCAACGTTTCGTCGATGGGACAGAGGCTGAAGTTTAGATGCCAGTTCAGGGCCTATCAGATTTGCGACTCTCTTTTGAACCCTGTCAAGGAGCGAGAGACGAGTAGCCGATGCACCGGCCCAAATATGACAGCAATACTCCATACATGGGCGAATAGTTGCCTTATAGAGGTACAGGATACTTTCGGGTGTTAGTAGTTTTCTAGCACGGTAGAGAGAGCCTACTTTTCTTGCAGCGGCCCTAGCAATGCCCTCGATGTAATTGTTCCAACTCATGTTTCCTGTGAACGTTAGGCCAAGGAGCTTGAAAGACCTACTCTCAGATAAAGAGTCGTTGGCCACTGCTATAGGGATTTCTTGTAATTATTGAATGAAACTAGTTTAGTCTTGGTGGTATTGAACATGACCATCCATTTTTGTCCCCATTCCACTACAGATTGGAGGTCATCCTCTAGTGTTTCTTCCATTTCTTTAGATATGTGTTCATTCGTCTTCCTGTCGTACCTGTTATAGAGTGTGGTGTCATCAGCATATATACCCATCTCAGCGGAAATTTTGTCAGGGAGGTCATTTATGAATATCAGGAACGGTAGAGGTCCAAGGATAGACCGCTGGGGCACTCCCGCATGTATATCATATTGTTTAGATGTACGACCGTCGAGGACACTCTGGATTTTTCTCTTATCTAAGAAGGATTTAATTATGTTAAGTATTCTACCAGTGATACCGTATGGTCTAATTTTCCTGAGGAGACCCTCATGTCATACCCGGTCAAAAGCCTTAGATATATCTAGAGCTACCGCTCTGCCCCCGTCGCTTTGTCCAGTGAATGGTATATACGTTCAGAGATTACAGTTAGGATGTCTGCTTGGAACGGGCTTGTCTAAATCCAGTCAGAAGTTTAGCATCTGTAAGGTGATGGACTAGAGCATGGTTAATTAAGGTCTCAAATATTTTGGCAAAAAGTGGGAGGAGGCTAATGGGGCGATAATTTGATGGGTCAGTCCTTTCGCCAGAATTCTTGAATACTTGTACCACAGAAGCAGTTTTCCAACAGACCGGAAAGCAAGATTCATAAAGGCATTTGCTGTAGAGTTTGGAGAGAACGGGAGCTACTTCGGCTGAGCACTTTTTTAATAGCACAACTGGGATGAGGTCGGGTCCACATGCTTTGGAAGTGTCAAGGTTTATTATGATAGCATGCACCTGAGCAGGGGTGATTTTCAGATCGTCTAGCGTGGCGTCTGTCCGCATAGGAAAGTCAGGTAGGGGGTGGTTTAGAGGGTCCAGAGGCAAACCGACTGGCAAGCATGTTAGCCTTCTCGTCTAGCGTAGCATCTGTCCGCATAGAAATTCAGGAAGGGAGTGATTGGAAGGGCCCAGTTTGGAGTTTGAGGCAAACCAACTGGCAAGCATGTTAGCCTCGTCGGTTGCTGAGCCAACAACCTCGTGATTGTTGGTTAGTGGGGGAATTGTTGATTGCCCATTATTTACTACACTGTTGTAGATTTTCCAGAAGTCACGAGTTCCTAGTTTTTGTGCTTCGGTGCCTTTTTTAGTGGTTTCCGAAAATTCTCTCCTAGCTGTCGCTATTTCTTTCTTAACGTTATTCCTAGCTACTATGTACTTCTGTCTGTTTGAACTGGACTTATGTCGGTATTATCTGCGTTATGTAAGCTGCCTTTGAGCAATTGAAGTTGCGCAAGTCGAAGTAAAACCATTGGGGAGAGTGGGGTTTGCTATAAAATTTCCGCATGGGAACATGCGCTTCGATTGCAGTTTTAAACCATTTAGTGGTCTTGTTTGCGCACTGTTCAGCAGGAAGAGAAAAAATATTTCCCCATGGGTCATCTCTGATAAGATTTCTGATGGCTTTCCTGTCAGCCTTTTTATAATATCTCGTTGTTCTGAGCACTGGCTCTTCAGTTTTGGCTCTAGTTTAGGGCGATTTCAACCATTATCACTGCATGATCAGCGTTCCCAAGTGGGCTGTCGGTATTCGTTATATAATCATCAGGAACTGTGGTCAAAAACAGATCTAAAAGTGATGCGTGTTGTTCTTCCTGATCAGGGAAACGGGTTGGAAAAGTAACAATTTGTGATAGGGAGTGAGATATAGAGAAGGTATGAGTTGTGCTGCCCGCTGCATCTGTGTAAGTAGAGAATCCAAGCCAGTTTTTGTGATGGACATTAAAGTCACCAAATACATGTACTTGTGCGCTAGTGTCGAGGGAATGTAGGGTTGAAGTAATTGACAACAATTCGATTTACGTCTGGTTTTACCCGGCTCCAATATTTCAACGTTGTCGGTCACCTATGCAACCATATTACCATTTTACATCTAGTCAGACTAAATGGAAATGTTGTATATTTGTTGGTTGTTTTACAGTGTAGTTAACGCCGACTTGAATTATATAAATGTTGAACAAATAGATTTTTTTTATTCCATTTTCACCTCAAACAAGGCACAGTGCCACTTTGAAGTAGTGGGCTACTATCGAGGACATAAGTTGCAGGGATATTATGAAGGGAGATGAGTAGCAAGATGCCTGTTCACATTACACTTGAACTTCTGCATGTCAGTACAGTTAGGAAAGCAGAATCCCGAGAGGGAATTCTAAAGTCTAGTAAAGAGCAATTTTATCAATTTTATATATTTAACAAATTAATGCATTTAACAGATTTATATATATAACAAATTCGTTTGTTTACAAATCAAAAAAAAATCAATAGGATTAAGTTTTAGAATGTAGTTTGGTTTTATTTCTGTTGAATACATTTAAGGATTCTCCTGAAATCATGGCCATTAATTTTTGTTTAAATTTATTTACTTTTCTATAAGTTTTTATTGTAATTTATAGAAGTATGGTATTATTATTATCAGTAGTAGTAGTATTAATTGTAGTACAAATAGTAGCAGTATTTTCTTACTTATTACTATTCGACATTGAAAGCTAATCTTTTACACCTGATTATTATTTCGTAGTAGTTCATTCATTGATTTCGATATTTGGTTTAGTTAACTCTAGTTAGTTTTTTTTTTTCAAATCGAAACCAAATTTATACAAATGATTTATAAAATACTTATTTTCATTCGTATTATTTGCAATATAATATTAAACGCCATATTTGATTTATCAACACGTATAAACACTCGAGGTAAGAATTTACTTCAGCATTTAGCAAGGTAACTCAATACTCTCTAAGCCTCCGCAATATTAGCTTCATCAACACATGCGATTGGGTTTAATACCAAGGAACGTATTACTAATTAATATTAGCAGTGTTTTTTACCATGACGTAATAGTTAGTTAAATATAACAATCCCATAAAAACGGAAAAAAAATAATAGGGAATCAATTTAAATGGGTGTTTAAAAGAATATGCAAATTAGCTAGATCTTTTTGCAAACGAATGCAATTCCACGACTAATATTTAAAAAAGTATTTTCTTTTTAAATAAATAGGAAAAACGTTTTTTTAATATGAATATCAATACAAAAAATAATCAGATTTATAGCAGTATAGATTTGCCATCATGTATAAATCAATGCGAATATCTGCATTATTTTAAATATATTTAAACATATTTTGGGAAAGGCGGAATCAAAATATTTATTTACAGTATTGGAAGATGAAACTTTTTTTTAATTTCTTAGTCTTTTAAGACGTTTTGAGAATTATTTTTTGCCGGAAATCCCTTACAAACGTAGACAAAATTCAATGAAAAAAAGATATACTTCCACAACGGGGGTGGGGGGGGGCAAATTCTAAGTACAGTTTTGATAGAAAAGCTTACTTGATTACAATGTCAGATTTCTGCGTTTCTTTTATTCTTTCTTAATTTTTTCTTAGTAATATAGAAATATTGCTCGAGATTCTGAAATTGGAAACATTTATAGTCTAGCTTTTATAATGTTATTCTTATTTCAATTACATTATTACTCCTGTTCCCTTGAGATAATTTTCTTTTTTGTAAATAGCTTTCCCTATATTTTATAAAACTCTTCTTTCTATGAATAATTCTTCATTTTTTAATATATATTTTCTATTCATTTATTAGATAACAAATATTAATTTCAAACCAAAATTCTAAAGTTTTCGAATGCACGTGTTGTTTTTCAAAAGAAAATTTTCCGCTCACATTTACTGAATTCAAATCTGTTAAGAAAATTATGACAACACAAAATAGAGGTTTATTTTAATACAAAATGGACATTTTGGGAACTAATAAAATATAAACAATCATCAAATTTTGAGAAAACAAATATTAATTTCAATGAAAATCTTTAATAATTGGTCTCTCCGACTAAAACACAAAATTTTCGGTATTTTATGCATTAACTACTCACCGTTCACATTTGAAATGTTGACTTTTATAGATTTTAGAGTACCACAGGTAACTTTGGAGATGATAAGTAGTTTACCAAATATGAAAAAATATGATATTTAAGAAGCTAATGCAATCCCTGGCAGCCATTTGTTCACAACAGAGGAATTAGTATTGCGCATGCGTAACGGCTTTAAGAATAAACTTCCAACTTTCTCATGTTAAGAACAGTTTTTATAATAAACAACCCCATGTTAAAAACGGCTTTCGGAATAAACCTCTCCATGTTAAAAACGGCTTTTGGAATAAATACCCCTTCCTCCTCATGTTAAGAATGGCTTCTAGAATAAACATCCCCAACCTCCTCATGTTAAGACCAGTTTTCGGAAAAACACCCCCAAATCTCCCCACGTTAAGAACGGCTTTCGGAATAAACACTCTTACCCTCCCTATGTAAGGAACAGCTTTCGAAATAAACATGCCATTTTTTTCCACCAGGGAAGAGGGGAAAAAATATTTGCTTTGTCATCTGCTTCGGTTACACGCATGCGCATTACTAACTCCTCGGTTTTGAAAAAAAAAGTTGGCTGCGAGGGATTACATTAGCTTCTACGTTTGATATATGGTTTCATATCTGGAAAATGACCTATCAACCCCAAATTTTACTGGGATATTCCTTGTCAGCATACCCGAAAACCAATAAAGGTCGACATTTACAATCGAAAAACTGCAACTGAAATAAACCAATGAAATGTTGTCAGGAAAGCAATCAATCAAACACAAAAGAGAAGTTTTCTTGCCATAAGTTTTAAACGAAATTCAATAAAATTTAAATTTGCTCAAAAGCAATAAATTTTATAAATCTATGTTCATTCATCCCGCACCGGTAGAAGTGCCAAGCGGTAGTACCAACTCTTTACAACATTGTAAGTATAATTCTATTATTTTGATATCGTATTCCGAAATCACCTTACACCAGAACTTTACATCATTAATACTTAATTATGATATTTATATAAGTGACCCTTAGAATGTTAAAAAAGAAATATAAGTTTAACAAAATAAACACTAAGTTATTTATCTAACAAACAAAATGCCGCTGTCTATGGAAACCGAACCTTTTATTCGGTCCCGAGTTCTTTCTTTCCATTTTAAATGTGATCTGAAAATCTGCCACTTCTGCAATACTGCGTGGTAACCACGTTTTTTTTTTTTGCTTTCACTTTGGAGACTATTATTATAAGGATACATTTATTTGATGATCAGTCTGCAGCACTCTTCTCAAATCAACCTTCTCATTGACACTCGTTCAATAACACTGAATAGAGATCTTCAATTGCACAAATTACCATGCGACCATGAGTAAGGGTTTTCCAAATATTGTTCCAAATTTCCGCAATGTTGGATGGCTTTGTAAAAGAGCAATATTGGCCCCTTGAAATGATGCTGTTGATATGATCAATTATAATCTTTTGCAATAGTTATCAATCCATTCATTGGGTTATTAATATAGACCAAGCAATAGAATTTCCTGTAGAATTAACTACAACCACCTGGAATGCCATATCGTAACCTGATATTAAAAGAAAATAGCTCCAATTACACTATTAAGAAGTCTTTATTCACCTACACTGTAATGGCACACGGTTAGCAATAAAATCTTCGAAAACTAATGTTCTGGAAACCATTATATTAACTAGAAATTTTAAAAGTGGAACTGTGTTAATTCCTCGAATTCCCCTTATTCCTTCTGACATGCCATTTCAGTTCAAGCATTTAAAAGTCCCAATAAAAATTAGCTTTGTTATGTCTATAAATAAAGCTCAATGCTAAAACCTCAAAGTTGTTGGACTTAATCTTCAGACACCTTCCATTTTCTCATGGCCACTTTTATGTTGGTTTTTTACTCATTGAAAGTCATGAAAAACTCTATATTTACACACCTGTTAGTAGTCACACCCATTGTAAAATTAACGCTAAAGGTGCATTTACCAGTGTTCAAATGTGCACTGCTGAAAACTAAATTTTAATTATTTCATTAACAGAATAGATTACTAATGTCATCTATAATATAACTCTCACCTGTCTGTTTAGATATATTTATGAATGTATGTATGTATGTATGTATGTCTCGTCGGTTTGTACGTTGATTTGTTTGGAAAATTATGTGATGATCACTTACTATTTATGACTTTTGGACTATTTATTCATATGTATTTTGCATGTGGATGTGTGTGTACGTATGTGTGTGCATGTGTGTATATGCGTATATGTGTGCCTCTACGTGATAATGTTTGTATGTGTGTGCACAAGCATACGTATGTTGGCGTACATTTGTATGTACCCATGTGTTTATTTACATGTGTATGCGGGGTGGATGGGGCTCCCGTAAGCTGTGGTGAAGGCAACCCCTCTAGGAGAAGCAAATCTCTGAGTTAAAAAACATAAAGCGGGAGACCAGTACCCGTATTAAGCTGGTCTGCAGTTAGACTTGTTGCTGGCTATCTTGCTCTTGCTTGTTGCTGGAGGTCAACATTTTGAACCGAGAGAGAGATTTAGCTGTCGTACAAAGCTAAAACTCTGTAACACCATAAGATATAGATACTCCCTCAGGCATTTGTCTATAAAAAATGGTCCTATTGCTATGGAAAATTGTGACGGGTGTAGGTCTGAAATGCTGGAAGCATGTAATAATTGATCTGCCATCATTACATGTATCTATGTATAGGTGTATGTATTTTTATGTACATGTGTATGTATATGTGTGTATATCTATGTGTATATGTATGTATGTATGTATGTATGTAGATGTATGTATGTGTATGCATGCATATATATGTGTATGCATGTATGAGCATGTATGTATATGTGTATGAGTGCATATTTATGTACGTGTATGTATATGTAGGTAAGTGTATGTATATATGTATGTGCATATGTGTACGTATGGGTATATGTATGTATATGTGTGTATGTATTTGTATATGTGTATGTGTGTATGCATGTATATCTGTATGTATGCATGTGTGTCTGTATACGTATGTATGTGTATTATTCATGGTGTATGTATATATGTGTGTATGTTTAAAGATATGTATGTGTATGTGTAGATATGTATATTTGCGTTTATATATATATATATATATATATATATGTATGCCAATGACCGTCTTGTGTATGTCTATGTATGTATAAGTATGTTTATGTATGGATATATGTAATGTATATGTATGCATGCATATAGGTGGGTTATTTGTATGTATGTATGTGTATGCATGTGTATATATGTATGCATGCGTGCATGTATATATATGTATATACACCAGTGATCATCTTCAGTGTCATGTCTGCTTGTGCGTGTGAATTTTGCCGGCAGGACTAAAGTCATTTTCGGCTCATGGACTTTCAGTACCTGAGGGAGTGGCACTCGTCTGACAAGACGTTGCAATCATCATGTCTCGTGAAAACTGTCGACACAGGCGACGGATTTTCACGAGATTAACATCATTTTTAAGCTTGGCCATTCAGACGACAAATATCGAAGTATTGGTCAAAAACATTGATTATTTCACCCTCAACTGGGCAGTTTTCTACAGCGATGGCCGTTTTTTTTTTTTCGCTGACATTTTTTCAAGTAATAAAAACCCTGCGCCTACAACGTCGCATAAAAGGCGTTATTTCAACCGCCCGTGACGTCAAAACCACGGTCGGCATATCGATTTTTTTTCACCTCGCGCGTTACGGGTTCGAGCCTGCTTAATACTCTTTTTTTTTTTTTGCGCTCGCAATTTTTTTCCTTTGCTCAACTAACCCCCTTAAACACACCTCCACTTTCTTTTCCGCCTTTGCGTCACGGGTTCGAGTCTGCCTGCCTACTACATTTTTTTTTTTTTTGCTAAACACACCTACAAACACTCACCCAACGCCGGGCAGCCAGGGTAGTCTTTATACATACATATTGTACATAAAATAATTAAAACAAAAAGAGATTTTAAAGTTTTCAGATATTTACTATAGTATAAATAATGATTGCAATTCTTACATCATATTTTGAAAGAAGAATGATTAAAAGATAAAAGATTAAACTAGAAAAAAAGATTAGGGCTACTCAAGAGACCTCCATAAAATATAACGAACTTCTACATCGTGGAGGAGTGTAAAAAGAAGACATTATGAATTATGAGGACGGAATCTTTAAATATATCAAATACAACCTAGCAACGCCGGGTACTTCAGCTAGTAATTGAATAAACATATTCTTCATATATATATATATATATATATATATATATATATATATATATATATATGTATATATATATATATATATATATATATGTATATATATATATATATATATATATATGTATATATATATATTTATATATATATATACTAGTTAGTGTAATCGCTCACTAATTCGCTCCTTCAAGACAACGTGACACCTTTCTTAAAATCATAGATAGAAAATAGCCATTTTAATTGAATAAGTCAAAACGATTTCCAATCATTTGTCTTATTCTATGATCAAAATAAGAGTGATTTGTTTTCATTCCTCTGGAGAAATATAATACATTCAAATAATAAGTATTATTATCGTTTGGCCGTAGAATATGAATAATGAACAATTCTTTCACAATAGGAGCAAACAATAACTGAAAATCTTTTCGAGGTAAAATATGTAGTCAATCATATTCATCCTATTCTATCATTTTCGCTCATCTCATAGCACTCATCATCATTCAAACTGACAATCTATCTCATCGGCAATTATTCTGGTCTCAATAATTGGTGATTAGCAAAAAAATATATTTAAGCGACTCGTCAATATATACTTATTAAGAATTTCTTCCACTGACACGCGATGTTATCCTCAGTGAATTTTATTTTGGGATTGTATTTGCTCGCACATTTTTAACTTAAGTTAGAAAACTACAAATATATTCCTCAACTTACAACGAAGTAAGTATTTGTAAAATAAATTCTAAATAGGTAGATTATTATATTGTCAATAAAACGATAAAAATTGACAAGTAAGACGCAATATTTTATTTGTCAGCCTATATGCTATTTGGGTTTAAATTTTAAAATCTGAAAAGATAAAAGTATATCCTCAAAGAACTGAAACCTTACGAATAAAGTAATAAGTAAAACTAAGCAATAATCCTTTAGTCATTGAAGGTTCAATCCTAAGTACGTGTGATACTAAGCGATCACTTGCGAATTACGTAACACTGCCACCTGACAACGGTCATGGTTGACGAAACGAGACCATGCTATCTCTATGGATTAAATAAAGAGTTCCCTTTGAAATTCCGTGCAGGTTTCCATAGGAAATTAAACAAAGTTTAAAAAAACAAATACCCTAACAATATTTGAGGACGGGAAACGGCGTTTGGTGCGTTGCGGTTTGTGAATATCCAGGGCATAGGTTAAGGCGATACCTGAAATGAAAAAAAAAAAAAAACGAACACATATAATAGCGATAAATTAGCCGGTGTTGGCATTGATTATGCAGTGAGGGTTTATATCGCTTTAGAGTGATTTTTGTTAGTTAAAGAGAAAAGCAAGATCTAAAATTGACGCTGAAAAGCGATAATAAAAGGCGCATAAGATAGAGTTATTGTGTTGTTACTAACGCTGATAAATACTGGATCCGATAGTACTGACCGTATATGATGTATAATTGAAAATTAGAAGATGACAAAACTATAAGATTTACATTTACCTCGATCAAAACTGCTTGAAACGATTTAAATTTGTATATCAATCTACATAAATAAAACATTAAATGTATGCGTGTACATATTTAACAAATAAACTCTTAAATTACTGGTCACATAACTATGAAATTAACAGGAAATCGTAATCATACACCAAGGATGGTTAATAGCGAATAAAATCTTTGTGTGGATGAATAACGCGTAAAATAATATGTCGACAAAAATTGTATAAATTTGTATTTCAATAAAACAATTTAAATGTGTACATCAATTAAAAAATGCAAAAGCACAAACATATCTAAAAATATGCGTGGATGTAAGCGGCAGAAATGGTCATGTAGACAGGCCGGATTTGAAACAGTTTTAGATACACGCGTCCAATTAAGAAAATGTTAATGATAAAATTAACACTTCTGCAAGTTAAATTTAATTTAAATGGCCCAATCGAAAAAAAATTATTTTGGTTGAAGATTTAAATTTCATTTTAATTCGCTGGTGTTAAAAACGAATTACAAAATAGTAAGATATAAATGAAATTTACTATGACCATCAATAACGAATAGAATTAGAAAAATAGATGATGCAAAACTACGAAACAATAATTACCAAAAGAAGAGACGCTGAAGAAACAAACATAGCAGAAAAAGAAGAGATAAGGGATAAGAAAGAAAAAAATGGAAAGGAAACAGCTGGAGAGACGATTCATGAGAATGATAAAAAGATGAAACTAACGAAAACACTTGGAAATGTCGACAAAAAGGAAACGTAAACAGAGAAACTGGATCCCTAATAACAAGCGCACAAGACGCAATTAGAATTAACCACATCAAAGTGAGGATCGACAAGACATATGAAAAAAGTATTTGCAAACTTTGTTGACAAAGAGACGACACAATAAACCACATAATAAGCTAATGTAGTAACCAAGTTCAAAAAAGAATAGGCAGTACACTGGGAATTATGCTAACAACTGCATCTTGAATCCCGAGACAAATATTACAAGCACAAACCGGCAACAATACTGGGAAATGAAAGTCACAAAATTCTATGGGTCATAGATATTAACCCATTCAAGTAAGAAGACCGGATATCATAATAGTTTACAAGAAGGAAAAGTCCTGCCAGGTTGTAGATTTTTCCGTTCCAGCACACCACAGATTGAAGATCAAAAAGTCAGAAAACCGGAGCAAATACACGAAACAGGCCAGTGAGCTCAAAGAATATGGAAGATGATGAAAGGCAAGATTACATCACAAATAGTAGAACCGCAGGGAATGATATCAAAAAACTTTTAAAAATATGAGATAGATTGAAATCAGAGGGATGGCCGAGAAGATAAAACGAGTCACAATAATGAAAACTACAGAAATATTAAGGAAATAATACTTGAATGGGGAGACTAACACACATGAACTACAGACATACAAAAACTGCTACAGATGTAAAACTTGAATAGGGAGACAAACATACATGAACTACAGACATACAAAACTGCTACAGATGTAAAACTTGAATGGGGAGACTAACACACATGAACTACAGACATACAAAAACTGCTACAGATGTAAAACTTGAATGGGGAGACTAACACACATGAACTACAGACATACAAAAACTGTTACAGATGTAAAACCTGAATGGGAAGACTAAAACACATGAACTACAGACATACAAAAACTGCTACAGATGTAAAACCTGAATGGGGAGACTAACACACATGAACTACAGACATACAAAAACTGTTGCAGATGTAAAACCTGAATGGGGAGACAAACAAACATGAACTACAGACATACGAAAACTGTTACAGATGTAAAACCTGAATGTGGGACACTAACACACATGAACTACAGACATACAAAAACTGTTACAGATATAAAACCTGAATGGGGACACTAACACACATGAACTACAGACATACAAAAACTGTTCCAGATGTAAAACATGAATGGGGAGACTAACACACATGATCTACAGACATACAAAAACTGTTACAGATGTAAAACCTGAATGGGGAGACTAACACACATGAACTACAGACATACAAAAACTGCTACAGATGTAAAACCTGAATGGGGAGACTAACACACATGAACTACAGACATACAAAAACTGCTACAGATGTAAAACCTGAATGGGGAGACTAACACACATGAACTACAGACATACAAAAACTGTTCCAGATGTAAAACCTGAATGGGGAGACTAACACACATGAACTACAGACATACAAAAACTGTTACAGATGTAAAACCTGAATGGGGAGACTACACACATGAACTACAGACATACAAAAACTGCTACAGATGTAAAACTTGAATAGGGACACAAACATACATGAACTACAGACATACAAAACTGCTACAGATGTAAAACTTGAATGGGGAGACTAACACACATGAACTACAGACATACAAAAACTGCTACAGATGTAAAACTTGAATGGGGAGACTAACACACTTGAACTACAGACATACAAAAACTGTTACAGATGTAAAACCTGAATGGGAAGACTAAAACACATGAACTACAGACATACGAAAACTGCTACAGATGTAAAACTTGAATGGGGAAACTAACACACATGAACTACAGACATACAAAAACTGCTACAGATGTAAAACTTGAATGGGGAGACAAACACACATGAACTACAGACATACAAAAACTGCTACAGATGTAAAACTTGAATGGGGAGACTAACACACATGAACTACAGACATACAAAAACTGCTACAGATGTAAAACTTGAATGGGGAGACTAACACACATGAACTACAGATATACAAAAACTGCTACAGATGTAAAACTTGAATGGGAAGACTAACACACATGAACTACAGACATACAAAAACTGCTACAGATGTAAAACGCAAAGGAACAGCACAAAGAATCATGAAAACTGAAACTGTAAGTTATCCCCCCTCTGCGTCCTTGCTTCCCACCGTGCCACCTGCCCTGCCTCTCCCTGCTTTTTGTGAATCACCATTAACTGACACCACACAAATAGGTGAGGAGAATCATGAAGGATGGAATGGTCGAGGAGTCAAGCACTAGCCAGACCTCCACTGGAGGAGTTCAAAGAGGCTTATTGTTACTCAACTTCTAACAAAGACGAATATTCGCTGCCAACAAGAAATCAATAGTGAACGGCTTTGCGATAACGTGATTCAACTGAAAAGATTATCGAAAGAAGGAGAGGCTTGTTGTCGCTCAGACTCCAGAGAATGCCACAAGTTTTTCTCAAAGAGAAATCTTTTATGATGGCCTGTGCGACTAATCATAGTCAACAACGGTTATAATGATAATAATAATAATAATAATAATAATAATAATAATAATAATAATAATAATAATAATAATAATAATTTAGAACTCAATAATAAAATAAAAATTTAATAATAATAAAAATTAAATAAAAAAACAAAATACAAAAAAATTATAAAAAATCGTAAAGAATAATAAATACGATAATAATAATTACACCCACTACAAAAATAATAATAATAATAACAACGGATAAAATAGTAGTTTTTTTTTGTGTTGTAAATTTTATTCAATTTTCACCCTTAACAAGGCACAGTGCCACTTTGAATAAGGGGGCTACTATCGGGAACATAAATTATCTAGTGGGGCGTTTTTCTGCAAAAGAAAATTCAGGGAGGAAGTGGTGTGCCGGGTCTAATGTGGAGTATGAGGCAAACCGACTGGCAAGCAGGTTAGCCTTCTCGGTTGCCGTGCAAACAACCTCATGATTGTTTGATAGTGGGTGAATCGTTGCCTACCCATTATTTACTACGCTGTAGTAGTAGTAGTAGTAGTAGTAGTAGTAGTAGTAGTGGTGGTAGAAGTAGTAGTAATATTAGAACCTGTGAAAATTCCATCGTGGCATCTTTCATATATAATATATTGCTGCTGGGCATTCTGTGAGTGTGCAGCAAAAATGAAGACACCATCATATTATTCTTTGTTAAAATTGTAAAAATATTTATCTAAGCAAGTCTATATATTAATACAGTAGCGTGTAAAAACAATAAAAAGTCATAGAAAAAAAAAAGAGGTAAGCATGACCGTTAAAAACAAACAATATAAAGTAGTGATTTCAAAAATAACAAAAATAGATGAGTTGAGTGCCATCGGAAACGAAACCAAAACATGAAGATGTCTTGGCAAAATTATTTATTACAAGAAATGGAAGGAATGAACAATTATTAAATGACAGCCACTCGAAAGAAAAAGATGTAAGCGTGACACACAAAGTAACACACACGCTATCATATTAATTGATAGATGAACGAAAATATCAGCATCGATCGATCGGTCGGTCTCTCTCTCTCTCTCTCTCACACACACAGAAACAATAAAAAATGTAAACAAATTAAACAATGAAAAAAAAATAACTGCTGTAGATATGATTACAAAAAAGAAAACTAGAGGAACGCATCAATTTTCTCCCAAACACACACACATACACACACACACACATAGATGAGTGTAAGTACACACACACACACAAATGAAAATGTAATAGTAGTAATAATATTTTAAATAACGAAACACCAGCGCCAATGACGACAAAATCCGGACGATTATGTTCCAATTGCTTGGTCGTTATGACACTTTTATCCCACCATACCACTATATTTCCATCCTCACTGGTTCTCTCTTCATCAGACACCTCCTCAAACCACTTTCCAGCCCAATCTTCTTACAGACCTCCCAATATATCCGAAGTCCCATGCAATCGTGTCTTTTGCGGTACACTCTCTCTCTCTCTCTCTCTCTCTCTCTCTCTCTCTCTCTCTCTCTCTCTCTCTCTCTCTCTGGGTCAATCCGCTACACCTTGCTGCAAAATTGACTCTGAGGTCTTACCACAGATCTGGCATTCTGCAGCAACTTCTTCTCCTAGAACTATAAAACACCACCCACATAAATTGAGACAGATTCAGATATATAATGTAGACAAGCTATATGATATAGGTTAGATAATGTGAATCATAATAATCTATAAGATATTAAATAGTAATATATTAGAATATACACAAGTGACATTAAAAAGTGGGGAATAAATATCTTACAAAAAAATAAAACAATTTTATAAAAGTGGAGAAAAAATTAAATCAATAATAAAAATCTGACTCACAACTGCAGACTAGAAATAAATGGTATACGAATACAACAATGTAGTTAGAAATTTAGTGAATTTACTAGTGTGAAAATGTCGTTAATTAGGAGTAGTTTTATTTTTAATTGCATTTTCACCCCAAACAAGGCACATTGCCACTTTGGTGTAGGGGGCTACTATCAGGGGAAACATCTACTGGGGTACTATGTAGGGATTAGGGCAGCCAGATGTTGGTTCACGTTGCACTTGAACTTATGCATGTCAGTACAGTTGGGGAAGCAGTGACCTGGAATGGAATTCCAAAGTCTAGCAGTTCTGGGGAAGAAACTACTGGAGTAGAAAGATCTTTTACATCTAGGGATCTCTACAGTGTGGGGGTGGGATTTTGCAGCTTGTCGGGTTTGTCGAGGGTGTTCACGTCGTGGGGGCACAAGTGCTTGCAGTTCTTCAGAGCATTCACCATTATAATACTTGTAGAACAGGCAGGGAGATGCAACGTTTCGACGATGGGACAGAGGCTGAAGTTTAGATGCCAGTTTAGGGCCTATCAGATTTGCGACTCTCTTTTGAACCCTGTCAAGGAGCGAGAGACTAGTAGCCGATGCACCGGCCCAAATATGACAGCAATACTCCATGCATGGGCGAATAGTGGCCTTATAGAGGTACAGGATACTTTCGGGTGTTAGAAGTTTTCTAGCACGGTAGAGAGAGCCCAGCTTCCTCGCAGCGGCCCTGGCAATGCCCTCGATGTAATTGTTCCAGCTCATGTTTCCTGTGAACGTTAGGCCAAGGAGCTTGAGAGACGTACTCTCAGCTAAAGAGTTGTTGGCCATTGCTATAGGTGGTAGAGAAGGTTTCTTGTAATTATTGAATGAAACCAGTTTTGTCTTGGTGGCATTGAACGTTACCATCCATTTTTGTCCCCATTCCACTACTGATTTGAGGTCATCCTCTAGTGTTTCTGCCATTACTTTAGATATATGTTCATTTGTTTTCCTGTCGTGCCTGCTATAGAGTGTGATGTCATCAGCATATATACCCATCTCAGAGGCAATTTTGTCATTTATGAATATCAGGAACAGAAGAGGACCAAGGATAGATCCCTGGGGCACTCCGGCATTTATATTATATTGTTTAAACGTACGACCGTCGAGGACAACCTGGATTTTTCTCTTATCTAAGAAGGATTTAATTATGTTAAGTATTCTACCAGTGATACCGTAAGATCTAATCTTCCTGAGGAGACCCTCATGCCATACCCTGTCAAAAGCCTTAGATATATCTAGAGCTACCGCTCTGCCCTCTCCCGCTTTGTCTAGTGAATGGTATATGCGTTCAGAGATTACAGTGAGGATGTCTGCCGTGGAACGGGCTTGTCTAAATCCATATTGATGGTCGGTCAGAAGTTTAGCATCTGCAAGGTGCTGGACTAGAGCATGGTTAATTAAGGTCTGAAATATTTTGGCAAAAAGTGGGAGGAGGCTAATAGGGCGATAATTTAATGGGTCAGTTCTTTCGCCAGAATTCTTTAATACTGGTACCGCAGAAGTAGTTTTCCAACAGCTCGGAAAGCAAGATTCATTAAGGCATTTGTTGTAGAGTTTGGAGAGAACTGGAGCTACTTCGGCTGAGCACTTTTTTAATAGCACAGCTGGGATGAGGTCGGGTCCACATGCTTTGGAAGTGTCAAGGTTTTTTATGATAGCATGCACCTGAGCAGGGGTGATTTCCAGATCGTCTAGCTTGGCGTCTGTCCGCATAGGAAAGTCAAGTAGGGGGTGGTTTAGAGGGTCCAGTGTAGAGTTGGAGGCAAACCGACTGGCAAGCATGTTAGCCTTCTCGGTTGCTGAGCCAACAACCTCGTGATTGTTGGTTAGTGGGGGAATTGTTGATTGCCCATTATTTACTACACTGAAGTAGATTTTCCAGAAGTCACGAGTTCCTAGTTTTTGTGCTTCGATGCGTTCTTTAGTGGTTTCCTTAAATTCCCTCTTAGCTGTCGCTATTTCTTTCTTAACGTTATTTCTAGCTTCTATGTACTTTTGTCTGTTTGAACTGGACTTATGTCGGTTAAACCTGCGGAATGCATGCTGCCTTTGAGCAATGGCAGTTGCGCAAGTCGAAGTAAACCATTGGGGAGAGTGGGGATTGCTATAGAATTTCCGCATGGGAACATGCGCTTCGATTGCAGTTTTGAACCATTCAGTGGTCTCAGTTGCACACTGTTCAGCAGGAAGAGACAAAATATTTCCCCATGGGGCGTCTCTGATAAGATCTCTGATAGCTTCCCAGTCAGCCTTTTTATAATATCTCGTTGTTTTGAGCACTGGCTCTTCAGTTTTGGGTCTAGAGTTTAGGGCGATTTCAACCATTATTACCGCATGATCAGCGTTCCCAAGTGGGCTGTCGGCTTTCGTTACACAATCATCAGGAATTGTGGTCAAAAACAGATCTAATAGTGATGCGTGTTGTTCTTCCTGATCAGGGAAGCGGGTTGGAAAAGTAACAATTTGCGATAGGGAGTGAGATACAGAGAAGCTATGAGTTGCGCTGCCTGCTGCATCTGTGTAAGTAGAGAATCCAAGCCAGTTTTTGTGATGGACATTAAAGTCACCAAATACATGTACTTGGGTGCTAGTGTCGAAGGAGAGTGCTGTGTCTATGCTGTCAGATACTTTGTTTATTATGGTGCAGTCTTGGGTCGAGGGAGAGAGGTAGAGAAAGTAAAAGTAGCTTATGTTGTATTGTATGATTAGTCTAAAGCACATAAAGGCTTGATCATCCGTTTCTAGGTTTGTTTCTCTAGTCAAGGGAAGGGTATTACGAATGTAAACTCCAAGTCCGTGCATATGTCTGTCAGAGTCCTTACGGCAGAGTGGGAGATATCCAGGCATGTTAAAGTAGTTAGAGGGAATGGAGGAGTGTAGGTTAGTCTCACTTAGTGCTAAGATATCCGGGGTATTTGTTAAGAGAAATGCTTCAACATCAGCTAAGTTAGTTCTAAGCTCACGGATATTTGTGAATGCAAGCCTCAAGGGAGGAGGCAAGTTGAATTTGTTTGTCCCTAAGCCTGGTTTAAGCTTATTTTTAGATTGTTCTGTCATCATGTTTTTAACGAGTTTCAGTTGGGTTAGGGGAAGCCGAACAGGAGGTTATGCAGAATATCACACATGCATCACAAGTAGACCATCAGCTGACCCTCCATCAACTAGGACTGTGGCCTCAGGAAAGCCCACCGGGGATGAGTGCAGGGTCCCTTTCCATGCGCGCCATGGCACTGCAAACATCCCGATATTATTCAACTGTTGATGGAGCAGCCGCTGTAAGCGCTACCAAAGAGTTAGGGCTCCTGTACTACCAGTCGGAAACAGCAGCCAGTAACTGTCAATCCGGTACCCTCAACCCATCAGAGGAAGGTCAACCCAATCTAATTGCTCAGGCATATGTGGTACTCAAGCCTTCTCAAGTGCCCAGCTTTAGGGGTGGGGTGTGTCGGGAGTGGGGAAACGGCGTTCATTGCCCTAGACAAGAAACAAGATCTACCAATGGGCGTTTCTGTCGAATCACTGTGATAGTATCTCTGCGCCTGACTAATAGGCAAAGAAGGAGTATGGAAGCCGGGCGATAGGCAGGACCTATCTACTCCTTAAGCAATTTAGGTATTGCAAACCGGTAATTTGTTTGAGTCACCAGCTCTAGGAAGTAATATAAAATATAAGTGTATGTAGTATAGGAACTGTTAATGTGATGAATTAAGGGTTGTAGAGTAAGTAAGAGGTTTAAGAGGTGCAGGTCATAGTGCCTACAATTAATTGATGTCTCTTGTTTTTATTTAAGAGCCTATCCCTATTTTTTATTTTTGTGATACAAAGCTTTTTATTCAGGCAAAGAAAGCGTGTTTTTAGAGATTTCAAAAATTGTAATTGCAAAACTATTCCTGATTTTTTTCTTTGAATTCCTGCTGAGTATTCGTAAGTTGTTTAGTGAAAAAGTGCCTTCAGTCTGTTATGCTGCAGTCCTCGCCGTGATGTTGATACAAGATGTTTACGTGATGTTTGTTAAGAGAGAGATTTACTTTCCTTAGGGGCGAGAAAGCAGTCCACAACCCGTGACGTCATATTCTGGCAGATGGTTTTAGTTTTCATTTCTTATTGAATTTTCCATGCAGATGTTTAATTTAACCCTATGGTAAAAATACTGTTATTTACACTATTTTTACAGACACGCTTGCATATATCGTGGAATAGATACTGCGACAAAAGTCGCCACAAAATAACGAATTCGAAAGATAAAGCATTTGAATTCATAAAAGGAAACTATATATATATGTGTGCGCGCGCGTGTGTGTGTGTGAAACTAAAAAATGAAATCGAATTCATCAATACGAAAAAATGAAGTTTGACATTCTGACAGGTCGACATAGTTCTTTTTTATCGGGGGTTGGTGGAGAGGAGCGAAGAAATAAAATGATAATCCTTGATGTAGTCGAAGGAAGTGCTTGTGGGATCGATAGAAATTTACATTCGTCATAATTCATTTGATGCGTGTGTTTTAATGTTTATGAATATATAAGTTAATGCAAATATATTCGAACGTATTATCAGCATATATGTATATATATATAGATACATATACATATATATATTATATTATATATATATATGTATGAATAGGTATGCTAAGAAACACAGACATGAATACGCCGAGAAGCACATTGCAATATATTTGCACTAACTTATAAACATTAATATACACGCATCACTTATTGATTTATAACAAATGTAATAATATACACACGTGTATGTATATATGTGTATATATTTGTGTGTGCGTGATTGATTGTTTTCCGATGAGACAAGAATTAATCAGTAAACGGTAATATTTTATAGCAAATGCTTACATTTTTCTTTAAAGTCTTACACACGTTTCGCAATCTACAACGTAACTAATTTAAAATACAATGCCATTGTTTTAAAACAAGTTTTTGTTCAGCTCCCTTTACATTTTTTTCGTGTATCTATTTTTTTTAATCTAAATATTATTCTGCGTTTGTTTGCATTATTTTACAATTTTTCAAAACGAAATTGCATCGCAAAGGACCAAACGCATTGAATTTCTTATAGTTTTTATTTTTCCCGCTTAGTAGCTACAGGTCCAAAGTAACCACATTCCGTTTCATGTTGTCTAATTTTAGTTCGTAAATTTGCTCGATTAGAAATTATTCCGTATTATAGGAGATAATTGCTTTACTGACATAACTTATTTATTTATCCGCCCAATCTAATTGACACAACTCAATTAGAGATTTACTAAGTTATCCTCCTTGCACTTTAGAGATAATTGAATTTATTAAGCAAAACATATTTTATGTTTATTATATTTTTCTTTCTAAATTTAAGTGTTTTTCATGTTTATAACTTATGTCTTTATGATTTTACTTATAATATTGTGTTTTCAAATAACTAAATTTATATTTGTTAGTTGATGCGGTATGTATTAAGCTATTTGAGTATCTATAATATACTTGTTTAATAATATGATATGAATATCTAATGGGGTGCTTAAAGATAGAAGACTTACATTCTTTATCTTATATTTGCACAAATCTATGGGATGTTATGGTCACTTAAGCTCCACACTTATAATTTTGCAATGAAACTATTTAATACAGGTTTTAGTAATACTTCGAGTTAACTAATTAGGTTTTAACCAGGATAGTAAATATTTGTGTCTATGCAAACAACTTTGTATCAGTTCTTGCCTTTTATTAATTTCACTCAGGCACTCATGTATGATATTATTTGGTTTATATTCTCTTGTATATCCTTATATTGACGATTTCAATGTGTATTCTATGCTATTTCTATGTAGGTGTTTATACATTGCGCTTATACTGTTGATTTCTTATTTGTTTCCTCAGTTTTTATTTGATCATGCTTAATTGAACCAGCACTTCCTAGAACCATAGGTTACTAGATGTTGAAACTATGCTTTTACTGCAGCTTTGTTCATGGGCTTAATTGTCTATGTTTATCGAAGTTTTTTCAAGAATCTCATAAATTATTTTGGTAAGTTATTTTTGATGTGCGCGCAATAAGGATGATTAAACCATATACAGTTTCTACATTTGGTATCTTAATATACTTATTTCCGTGATAATTATTTCTGTAATGTTTGTTTGGGATACTTATTTCTGTGATGTTTGTTTGGGATAATTATTTCTGTGATGTTTGTTTGGGATTCTTATTCTGGCCGAATCAGAGCTATTAATACCTATTTAAATGTTTTCAAATTTTTTATGTCTAGAATTTCCTATATGTCGTTTTTATATCCTTATTTTTTAATTTTTCTCATTAGGTTTAATTTACTTAATTTCACTATTAAATCTGGAGAGTTATTAGAATTCTTTTTTTAGTTTCATTAAAATATCTTTTGTAGACATTATATTGTTTTGTAAACTTGTTTCTAATCAAAATATATTATTTTTCTGATATGTGTATACACAGAAACATTCGATATTGACATAATAATAATCGGTTATTTATGCGTAACGAAACAGATCTATAAAACATGTACCAGGATTTGGATATGCTGAAAGAATAGTTTGGTGAGAAAAATAAATGTTTGAAATTTGGAATCTTGCGATACTGCTATTCATTTATCTGTGCTCTGTTGTAATATTTCACAATCATTGAGTTCTAAACAAAACGGATTGGTATGCAGAAAAAATTAAATAAAATTTAAAAAGCATATTTAATCAACAAGCATATATATATATATATATATATATATATATATATATATATATATATCCGAGGCTGTTAGATCGTAAACACGGTCCAGCATCCGAAACATATGTAACCAAACCGTGTTTATGATCTAACAGCCTCGCATATATATATATATATATATATATATATATATATATATATATATATATATATATATATATATATATATATATATATGTATAAGGAATGAAAAAATATACCAGCGGTGGTTGACGTTATGTTTAAAAAATAGAAAAAAAAAAAGAATGAAATTATTAAAAAAATCAACGTTTCGTCCTTGTTTCAGACGACATCTTCAGGATAATTGACAATAAAAATGTGAGAAAAGAAAGAGTCATAGATCGTGCGAAAAAAGACAGTTTTTAAATCCAACCCATGTCGGGAAAGGACGAATATGTGTGCGTATATATGTAGTGGCCCCAAATTAAAGTCCGCGTTTGTGATTAAATAAACGAAAATTTAAGCTAAATTGAATGTAACTGTTCAAACAACCTGTAACGTGCATCCAGGAGATAAGCGCCCGCGTGTTTGCGTGTTGTGTGGGTACGTGGGAGAGACGGATGAGGGGAAAAAGACTTACCTCGAGACCAGCTCAGCGTTACCGACCAAAAATGGAAAAGAAGGACCAAGATGGCGACCGCCGTCTTTTGTAAAGTATGATGTCTCGCAAAGTCACACGAATTCTCGGAATATGCAAATTTAGCCGGCCTAGAACGACGATAAAAGCGGGTGAGGGGAAAGACGTGGGAGAGTGACGATTGAGTTGGCTGGGGAATCGTGTGGCTGTTGCTTCTTGTGCCGTGTTGAGGATATCTTACCGTGTTAAAGAGAGAGTCGGGCGCCATCTTGAATTTTTCCTTACATTTTTTTCTTACAAGCTATTCCGGCCATTTGGCCTCTAGGACTATGACCGAGTCGAAATTTGACTTAAAGCTCATACCCGAGTTTGACGGGTCCACGTCCATCGTCGACTGGGTTGAAAGGGTCGAGCTGACGTGCGACCTTTGTGAGGTGAAAAGGGTACACACTGTAATTCCCCTGAGATTGGCTGGGGGTGCCTTGAGTGTATATCAACAACTCAGTGCTGCCGAAAAGGGAGATGTCACCGCAATTAAAGCTGCGCTGTACAAGGCATTTGCCATGGATCCTTGTACGGCCTATGAAAAATTTGCTTCCCGAAAACTTCTACCGGAGGAAAGCGTGGACGTTTTCTTCGCTGAGTTAAAGAAACTCGCAGTTCTGTTCGGTGGAGGGGTGTCGGAGCGGACGCTCGCGTACGTGTTTGTGGCGGGCCTTCCCACTCGGGTGAAGCAGCTACTGAGAGCCTCAACCAGCGTTTCAACAACGACCATGGAACACTTGATGGAACGTGCTCGAGCCAGCATCAAAGATGAGGAGGACCTGGGGGAACCAGTTGTGATGGCGACACAGACAGGCCAGATTGGCGCTCGGGAGATTCCGAATCAGAACCCTGCAAGCAATCGGAAATGTTTTCGCTGCGGCCGACGCGGACATTTTGCAAGGAATTGCACTAACAGGGGGCGTGTGCGCTGTTTTAAGTGTGGCGGTTTGGGGCATCTAGCCCAAAACTGTGCGGGAAACGTATCAGGGGAGAGGACGTCAGCGCCGCCCTGCTCCCCGAGCAAAATTTGAACAAGGCGCAACCAGTAATAACCGTCTACGTAAACAGGATACCCTGCTCAGCACTTCTCGACTCAGGCTGTTCGCATACTATAGTGAGCACCAGGCTGTGTCCAAGTTGGACTAAGAGGAAGATCAAAGTCACCACGATAGGAGGCGAGACCCAGACATGCTGTGGAGCTGGAACTGTCAAGATCTACACGGACACCGGTGCAGCCACTAAGATCAATGTGCTCGTGACCCAAGGAAATCTCCTGGGGTTTGACCTGTTGCTCGGATACGATGCCATCAAGGCGCTGGGGGGAGTCGCAATTCATCGGGATGGAAAGGTGTGATTCTTAGAGGCCCCAGTGTGTGCAGCGCTCCATATCGATCGGCCGGATTTTACAGTGGACTACGACTCGCGCAAGAGGGCCTGGATTGCATCTTGGAAGTGGACCGAGGGAATGGCACCGACTAAACTCAAGAATGGGGTTGCAGAGTACCCTATACCCAGTGAGGCCCGAGCAGAATACGAAAGGGAACTAAAGGCGTGGATCCAAGATGGCTGGTTAATCCCCTACCCTGAGGACAAGCTTGGGCCTCCGAAGGGTCTAATACCCTTGATGGCAGTAGTCCAGCATAACAAGTCGAAAGTACGGCCCGTGCTGGACTATAGGGAGCTTAACAAGCATATTGAAGCCTACACTGCCGATGCTGACGTATGCGCCAGTAAGTTGAGGGAATGGCGTCAGAAAGGCACTAATGTCTCAATATTGGATTTACGAAAAGCCTATTTACAGGTGCGAGTTGATGAGACGTTGTGGCCGTTCCAGACAGTTTGGTTCCAGGGGCAGAGGTACTGCCTTACACGCCTTGGCTTTGGCCTAAATGTGGCACCACAGATCATGAAGACTATTGTCAACACAGTATTGTCCCAAGAAAAGCCCATGAGGAACTCAACGTCAGCTTACATTGATGACGTATAAGTCAATGAAGATGTACAGTCTGCGTCGTGTGTCAAAGAAAAGTTGGCTCAGTTTGGTCTGGAATGCAAGAATCCCGAACGTTTAAGGGAAGGAGCACGTGTATTGGGATTGAATGTTTATGAAGAGGATGGCACCCTACAATGGAGGCGTGGCAGTGAAATTCCAAGCATCCCCAACCTCGTTACAAGGCGGACCGTTTTTTCTTGGTGTGGAAAACTTGTTGGTCACTTACCGGTCTGTGGCTGGCTCCGCGCAGCTGTTGGTGTGATTAAACGCAGAGCAAATTTAACAACCACGGGTTGGGATGACATATCCGATGATGTCCTACTAACTCTGATGATTAAAGAGACACTGGAGAGAGTGAACAAGAAGGACCCTGCCTGTGGGCGGTGGTGTGTTAACGGAGACAACGTAGGTGTGTGGGTTGATGCCAGTTCTTTGGCGTTGGGAGTATCGTTGGAGCAAGGAGGAAACGTGTTCGAGGATGCGTGTTGGCTGCGGCCCGTAACAGATTCTCAGCATATCAACCTGGCAGAGCTGGACGCTGTTGTAAAGGGGGTAAATCTGGCCCTGCAGTGGCAGTCTAAGAAGTTGACCTTGTACACAGATTCTCTCTGTGTCTACCACTGGGTGTCTGACACACGTTCAGGACGGACACGAATCCGTACCAAGGCAGCAAGCGAAATGATAATACGGAGAAGGCTAGACACGCTAAAAAACCTGGTATCTGAGTATGGGCTATCACTGAGCGTCACTCTGGTGCCATCACATTGTAATCGTGCTGACCAACTGACCCGTGTACCTCACAAATGGTATGAAGCCGCGAAGATGGGAATGGAGATTACTGCTCGATCTTGTGCAGTTGCAATCGACCCATGTCAAATGCAAAAAATTCATGCACAGAGCGGACATCCGGGTATCAAGAGGACCCTTTATTTTGTGAGGCGTGCATACCTAGCAGTGACCAAGATGGATGTCAGACAGATCGTCAGAAATTGTGAGGCTTGCCAGTCTATTGATCCTGCACCAGAGCGATGGCAGAAGGGTCGCTTGGAAGTTGAGAGTGTGTGGCAGCGGCTGGCCATGGATATTACCCATTACAGTGGCAAGCCCTTTCTAACTCTCATTGATTGCGGGCCTACGAGATTTGCGGTGTGGCGGCAGATGACCAGACAGGATTCAGCAAATGTTGTTCGCCACCTATCATCCATTTTTTTTTTAGCGAGGTGCGCCGGAAGAACTCCTGACTGACAATGATGCAGCGTTTTGTAGCCAGCAAGTCCGGCAGTTGTTAGATGAGTGGGGCGTCCGTCTACGGTTGCGATGTGCGCATGTGCCATCAGGAAATGGCATTGCTGAAAGAAGCCATCGCAGCATCAAGAGAATTGCTGCCAGGAAGCGATGTACTATTGCGGAAGCAACATATTGGTACAACATTACGCCAAAGGACGGGACGTCCCCTTCAACCGCACCTGCGAATGCTATTTACGTACCGAGTCGGAGTGAAGGGAATCAGCACTACGCAGCCAACCGACAAGGGAACATATAACAGATATGAAGTGGGAGATCCAGTGTGGGTGCGGCCTCCAGGAAATCGGTGCACCGACAAGTTTAAGCGAGGACACATATCTGGAGTGATTAGCCAGCAGTCTGTTTTGGTCGATGGAACCCCACGACATGTGCGAGATCTTCGCCCAGCTACCGAGGTGCGTCATACAACTACAGAAGAAAGCAGTGAAGCGTCTAGCGATGAGCTGCCGATGCACGGATTCAGTGAGCCCCTTCCAGAGACTGATAGCGATACTTCATCTGATGAGGCGGAACCAGATCCAGAGCCCGAATCTGAAACAGTGAATGTACCTCTTCGCAGAAGCACACGCACTAAAAGCCCCCCCCAGTGCTCTCTATGTGATCATCAGATCAGGGGGGAGTGTAACGTGCATCCAGGAGATAAGCGCCCGCGTGTTTGCGTGTTGTGTGGGTACGTGGGAGAGACGGATGAGGGGAAAAAGACTTACCTCGAGACCAGCTCAGCGTTACCGACCAAAAATGGAAAAGAAGGACCAAGATGGCGACCGCCGTCTTTTGTAAAGTATGATGTCTCGCAAAGTCACACGAATTCTCGGAATATGCAAATTTAGCCGGCCTAGAACGACGATAAAAGCGGGTGAGGGGAAAGACGTGGGAGAGTGACGATTGAGTTGGCTGGGGAATCGTGTGGCTGTTGCTTCTTGTGCCGTGTTGAGGATATCTTACCGTGTTAAAGAGAGAGTCGGGCGCCATCTTGAATTTTTCCTTACATTTTTTTCTTACACAACCTATACTTCATTTGATTCGCCTTTTATACCTTTATAATTTTACATGTTTATATCTGAGTTTTAATTGGATTATCTGTCGAATTAAAGTATATGTTCGTGTCAATTTAAAAAAAATAACTTCAAATCGATAAGGCAGGAAAAGCTCTGCACAGTGGAAAATTGTTATTTAAATGTAACTTTAAAATATTTATGCGACACAGATACGATAAGAACACAATGAACTAGCATAGCATTCCACAATTTTTCATCATTCATGTGTCATTCCTTGAATTAGTCGGCGACAATACTCTGGTGAAAGTGCATTCCAATTCAAATTTAACATCTTATCATTGCTTGATGTAATACCGTAATTTTTCGATAGGATTTATGGCTGAAGATTGCGCATTCCAATCCAAATACGGAATAGCATGCTCTTCAAGGAACTTCTTGACATTGCCAGCTGTGGAAAATGGGAACATAATTCTGCGTTAAAAGAGGATTATCGTCCACCTTCCGGCCAAATAGGGTAGAAAATGCTCAGTCAACGTATTAATGTATATGGTCGCATTAATTCGACGTTGCAAGCGAACTATAGACCCCTGCACCATTGGCACTAATAACGCTCCACTCCAAAACTGGACCATCCACCACTTTGCAGCGTTGAAACTGTGCATCTAGGATTAAATTCTTCGTCCATTTTTCGACGGACATACTGCCTACTATCATTACCTAACATATTGAACTTGCGTTCGTCGCTAAAAATCACTTTCGACTAATATGAGAATCATAGTCTTCATTGTATCTGACGAAGTCTAGACGGCACTTTCGTTTTTTTACAGAAATCATTGGCTTGCATCTTTCAACGCAGCCTCACAAATTAAAATCCATTCAATCTGTGCTTTACTGTAGAAAGCACTTTTTAACAAGATTACAAGAAAGCACTTTTTAACAAGATTACATTGGGGTTTGATTTGGCGAGCCGTTTCAACACTGTTTCTGAGGTTTTGGATCTTGGTAGTATTGTCTTCACTGTACGAAGTAATTCTAGGACGAGGAGATTTAAGGGCATCACGAATACTGGCGGTGTCTTTGTGCTTTTCACAGTCGTTCGTACCGTTTTCTTATTACATTTAAACTTGAATTGGACAAAACAAGAAAGGTGGAGATTAATGAGCTTCTGATGACTACTAAGAGAAGGTCGAGGGATGTTACGTTGTATAAGTTGGAACAACAACAATTACGATTAGAGATGCTTTGTTGCCTAAAAGGTGGATATTCTAAGCTGGTTTTAAGCTTATTTATTGCTGATGAGTTTCTTTTTGGCTTCTCTATTTGAAGTTAATATTTAAATTGACGTGAACACTCGGATACTTCAAGTAAATATCAAATATGAACAGGTAAAATTATAGAAGAAAAAAACGAATCAAATGAGATATATGGTTGTTTCCTTCAATAACTACAAGAAACCTTCTCTACCACCAATAGCAATGGTCAAGAACACATTACCTGAAAGTACTTCTTTTAAACTCCTCGGCCTAACGTTTACAGGGAATATGAACTGAAATAGATACATTGACAGCATTGCCAGGGCTGCTGCAAGGAAGGTTGACTCCCTCTACCGTGCTAGAAAACTACTTACGCCTGACAGTATCCTATACCTCTATAAGGCCACCATTCGCCCATGTATGGAGTACTGTTGTCACATCTGGGCTGGTGCATCTGCTGCTTGTCTCTCGCTCCTGGACAGGGTTCAAAAAAGAGTCGCCAACCTGATAGGTCCTGAACTGTCATCTAGGCTTCAGCCTCTGTCCCATCGACGAGATGTTCCATCCCTCTGCCTGTTCTACAAATACTTTAATGGTGAATGCTCTGACGAACTGCAAACACTTTTACCTCCCCGACGTAACTACCCCCGACAAACCCGACAAGCTACTAAGTCATCCTTTTACAGTAGAGATCCCTAGGTGCAAGAAAGCGTTTTACTCCAATAGTTTCTTCCCCATAACTGCGGGTCTTTGGAACTCCCTTTCGGGATTCTTCTTTCCCAACTGCACTGATATGCAGAAGTTCAAGTGTAATATTAACAAACATCTTTCTACTCATCTCTCTTCATAATGACCCCGCTAATTAAGTCCCTAATAGTAGCCCCCTGCTTCAAAGTGGCAATGTGCCTTGTTTGGGGTGAAAATTGAATTAAAGATTTTTTTTTTAAACAATTAAGATTAAATTTGCGGTTTTTGAAAAAATGACAAGTGAGGACTTTCCTTTTGGTGCCACTATATATATATATATATATATATATATATATATATATATATATATATATATATATGTGTATATATATATATATATATATATACTGTATATATATATATATATATATATATATATATATATATATATATCACTCGGGCAGTCCGTCGATTTCGATGATGATGCGGAGGTAAGTGTTCGTGTGAAAGGTGTGATGTGAGTCCGATCGGAGCTCTGAAACCCCGGCCACAGATTTGACAACTGGTGGCAGGAAATCAGGGTAGTGGCACCCGTAGTCACGCTCGTTTTGCTTCCCAAGCAGCAATGCTTTGATCTCTAATGGCATCGGATGCGCCTGATACCACACATCCCCAAACTATCCGTTCTTCAGCTTTTCATCTCCAGTCGTTAAGTTGGTTTGTGTTTTTCAAATGTCTCTTGAAAACGTCTTTATAGCGCAGTTTCGATGCGCCTAGGGGTTGTGTACCTTCTTTGAGCTCACCAAAGAAAACTGCTTTTGTTAGTCTGTTGTTTGACATGCGCGTGACATGTCCTGTCCATCTCAGTTGGTTTATTACGATTATTTCTTCAGCACTCGGCATATTAGCCTTTCTAGTATTTCAAAATTCGATATATGGTCATTCCAAGAGATGCCCATTAGATGTCGGAGGTGCCGTTGTTGTATCAGGTTTAATCTCTTGAAGTGGCGTCTGTAGAGAGTCCAGGTTTCTGAGTTGTACAGGAGTGGTGGTAGGACAATAGCTCTCTGTACACTTTCATCTTGGGCTTTAATTTGATTCCTCTCTGATTCTACAGATGGTTTCTCAATTTTCATGAGGCTATATATATATATATATATATATAGACACACACAATACATGCTGATCAAGAATTAAAGACCACTTAAAAATCTTTAAAAAGAAACCTTTTTTAAGGATAGATTTTAAACTCTTCCAACTTAAGGTTACTAATACTACAATGTAAAAGGTTATGGAAACAAAAAGGTACATTCACAAAATTTTATTTATAAAATTTGCATCTTTATTAAATTAGGATTTTTACACATGATCAAAATCATAAGACCAACGGTATAAATTGTTAGATTTATGGTAATTCTAATGCTTTTAGTTCAGTTAGAGATTAGCAATCATTGTGTAAAGGTGTTACCATGTCTAAAGTAAGAAAAAAACTAACCGAAGTTGAGCGTTCTCGAACTCTAGGATTCCATAAACAAGGTTTGTCACAGCGAGCGATAGCAGCTAAGGTAAATCGCAGTAAAAATATTATCTGCAACTTTTTAAAGAACACTGGTAATTTTGGAAAAGGAAAATCCTTTGGTAGCCCCCAACGCCCCCGCCCTTAATTCTCCTGCATGGAGTAGGAGAATCATACGGGTGGTTATGAATGACAGAGGAGTTTCTTCTAGTAAAACTAAGGCGGTTACCGATGCTGATTGCAGTCCAATAACCATCACACAACACTTACACAAAAAGCATGGTAAATAAAAAGCGTAAAAAAATTCCTCGATTGCTTCCACGTTACAAAGTGAACTGCTTAAGATTTGGTCGTGAATACCAAACCTGAAACGTTGAGAAGTGGAAGAAGTCCTGTTTTCTGATGAGAAAAAATTCAATTTAGATGGTCCTGGTGGCTTCCAGCGATATTGGCATGACAAAAACATGCCCCTTAATTTTTTTTCCACACGTCATAGTGGTGGAGGGTCCGTAATGGTATGAGGTGCCTTTTCTTACAGAAGGACGATGGAGCTCCAGGTGGCAGAAGCAGGTTATGTTAGTATGCTACAAAAAGCATCTTTGATGATGGCGGGTCATCGTTTGTGTGGGGATGGATGGTTATTCCAACAGGATAATGATGCTATCCACACTGTAAAACTTTCTACAAGAAAATTGAGTCCATCTCTTGGGACATTCTGCATGCTAACCGAACTTGAACGGAATTGAAAATGTGTAAGGATGGATAACAAGAGAGGTTTAACAAAATGGCAAACACTATTCAATAAAAAAATAAACTTTGTGAAGCCATCTTCAGAAACAAGAGCAGGATACTCCGCACCTTAATGGAAACCGTTATTTCTAGCATGTCCGAAAAAAAATTTGAAGTCATCAAAAGCAGTTGAGGTAAAACTCATTATTAAGTTTAATTGTTGAATGTTTTCATACAGTTTTCATACACTTTTTGTACAATTTAATAGAATTTTTGTCTCTGGTCTTATAATTTTTTTGAATCAAAATGTAAATTTAAAAATAAATCTTTGGAATGTAGCTTTTTGTTTCCATAACTTTTAGATTGTAGTATTGGTAACCTTAATTCGGAAGAGTTTAAAATCTATCCTTAAAAAAATCTTTCTTTTGAAAGATTTTAAGTGGTCTTAAATGTTTGATCGGCAGTGTATTATGCAATTTTTTTCTCTTGGCATTTTGATTTTGAAATTTTATATGAACGCTTGATTACAGAAATGATAATCCAGAAGCTTATATTTGAGTTTATTTACTTGGCATAATTTTTTTATTTTATTGGGATATGTACATTTCCATTGGCCTGTATATTTCTATATATTAAAAATTTGGATAAAAAATATTGAATAATATATATATATATATATATATATATATATTGTGATGTAAAGTTAATTTTTAAAAAATGTAAATTCTAAAGCATATTGTAAATCACACTTTTAAAAACATTGTACGTTTATTTTAGTCACGTCCTAACACATTAGAAAGAAAGGTTTGCACACTACATGCTTCGGTTCAAAAAACTTAAATATAATTTTAAGTGAAGCATATAAAAACATCCAGATTTTAAACGAACAATAATCAAAACTGCCTGAAGGCGACTGTTGAAAAACTCAGTCGAAAGTACTTTCAAAGAAAGAAAATGGACAAGATGACTATAGAACTTTCTTATACAGATTCAACCGAGAAACAGGAAAGACAATTAGAAAAATTGAAAAACGACATAGAAAGCTTATTAAGCAAGAACACTCCGTGCTATTTAACAATACTTTTCTGAATGAAAACTTGCTGCCGGAATACACAATATATATATATATATATATATATATATATATATATATATATATATATATATATATATATATATAACCGTATTGGGACTTATATAATCTCTAAGGAAAATAACTTTCCCATATTTTTCTACATTATCCGACAAATAAAATGATATATTGTCCAGTATTCTTATTCTAATTTGGTTCAAAATTCATTCCATTATTTTCACTCAGAATTTTTTTCAAATGCACGGAATCATGATATCGAATCACTATCTTCCTTGGTCTGTACTCTAATATATTATATGTCACACGTTTAAAATAACATTTTCGATTGTACACGACCCATACATTCGAAATGATATTTTAATCGCTAAACACACATATTGAGCGCAGCATTATAAGGATACACGTCTTTTTTTTTGTAAATGAAATCCTATTCACTTTTGACGTGCCGTAAATAAATGCCTATTTCTATGAAAGTACACCGCAGCCTCTTTTGTGTGTTAATCATTGCATTCGTATTTGTGTGGACGTCCGTGACACTTGAATAAAAACGTCAATCTTGTGAACACGAGGGAGAACTCTCCACAGAGGGAGTGACACACTGAAAAGAGGTCGACGCTGTTTATTTAAAATCTCTCACGAGGAGCCTTTATTCATAAAAGCCTCTCGGGGCTTATTGTGCACTTTGCACACGTCTGTTGCATTGTAGGAGATAATTTACCCAGGCACACAAAAGACTCTTGATTGGTCGAAACTGGAAAAAGTTGATGGGTTATTTTCAAGAGAGAATGAAAACCTTTAGAAAGATTGGAACAAAACAATATTATTATCTGAATTGATATAAAAAAGAGAAAGATATGTTTTATAAATATTATATACCAAAAGTGAATGTTGATACGTTAAAATAATGCTTAAAGCGGTATATTTCACATTAAGTTAGGTAAATCAGAAAGGTGGAAAATACTATCTAAAGGTGAAGGGTTACAATAAATACTACGTTCCATGATATCTAGCAGATAAGCTGATAAAATCTTTCTCTTAAATCTAAATATTAAACGATGCAGGTGTGATTCAGGAAAGTGACTTGCTGTTGCTATGTGGATTGATTAGGATAACCACGCTCTAGTCCATCACCTTACAGATGCTAAACTTCTTACCAACCAACAATATGGATTTAGGTAAGCCCGTTCCATAGCAGACATTCAAACTGTAATCTCTGAGCGTATATACCATTCACTTGACAAAGCAGGGGAGGGTAGAGCGGTAGTTTCAGATATATCTAAGGCTTTTGACAGAGTATGGCACGAAAGCCTTCGCAGGAAACTCAGATCATACGGTATCACTGGAAGAATACTTAACATAATTAAATCCTTCTTATTCGATAAGAGAAAATTCCAGGTTGTACGCAATGGCCGTTCATCTAAACAATATGATATAAATGCGGGAGGGCCTCAAGGGTCTGTCCTTGGACCTCTACTGTTCCTGATATTCATAAATGACCTCCCCGACAAAATTGCCTCTGAGATGGGTATATATGCTGATGACACCACGCTCTATAACAGACACGACAGGAAAACAAATGAACACATATCTAAAGAAATGGTAGAAACACTAGAGAATGACATCCAATCTGTAGTGGAATGGGAACAAAAATGGATGGTCACATTCAATTCTTGGGTGGTATGGCGGAATGGTTATATGCTCGATTAGATGATCCTCGCAAAAATGTTTAAATTCGGTAGACGTAAATTGCGTTTCATTGTCTGTAACCATGCAGTCTACTACTCCAAACCTAGCGAATAGTTCATACAGGAAGTTGATAGTTACGTCCGATGTAGGATTTTTACATTTTAATACTTCCTGCCATTTAGATAGGATATCTACAACAATGAGATAGTAGAACCCATGTAGCGGCCCTACAAAATCTAAATGAATCCTAGACCAAGGTCGGTCCGGTTTTGCCCACGATCCGAATTGAGTCGGAGGAGCTTTCATAGCTAATGGGCAATCAACAATTCCCCCACTTACCAACAATCACGAGGTTGTTTGCTCAGCAAGCGAAAAGGCTATTATGCTTGCCAGTTGGTTTGCCTCAAACTCCACACTGGACCCTTCCAATCACCCCCAACCTGAATTTCCTATGCGGACAGACGCCACACTAGACGATCTGAAAATCACCCCTGCTCTGGTGCATGCTATCATAAAAAACCTTGACACTTCAAAAGCATGTGGACCCGATCTCATCCCAGCTGTGCTATTAAAAAAGTGCTCAGCCGAAGTAGCTCTAGTTCTCTGCAAACTCTACAACAAATGCGTTAACGAATCTTATTAGAAAACTACTAGCACCCGAAAGTATCCTGTACCTTTATAAGGACACCAGTCGCCCATGTATGGAGTATTGCTGTCATATTTGGGCGGGTGTATCGGCTACTAATATCTCGCTCCTTGACAAGGTTCAAAAGAGAGTCGCAAACCTGATAGGCCCTGGACTTCAGCCTCTGTCCCATCGACGAAACCTTGCACCCCTCTGCCTGTTCTACAAGTATTTTAATGGTGAATGCTCTAACGAACTGCAAGCACTTGTGCCCCCACGACGTGAACACCCTCGACAAACCTGACAGGCTGCAAAATCCCACTCCACACTGTAGAGATCCCTAGATGTAAAAGATCTTTCTACTCCAGTAGTTTCTTCCCCAGAACCGCTAAACTTTGGAATTCGATTCCAGGTTCCTTATTCCCCAACTGTACTTACATGCATAAGTTCAAGTGCAACGTGAACCGACATCTTGCTGCCCAAATCCTTACATAGTACCCCAGTAGTTGTTTCCCCTGATAGTAGCCCCCTACCCCAAAGTGACAATGTGCCTTGTTTGGGGTGAAAATGTAATTTAAAAAAAAATAATGCGCATCCTCTACACTCCCTGATTTTTGCTTCTATATTCTTATCCATGTTTGGCCAATAAATGGAAGAGCGCATAAGGCTTTTCATTCTTGATATACCTGGATGTCCTACATGGAAGTCCTTGAGCATTTTTTTCTGTAATGTCGCTATATAACAGGACGTTATCGCAAATTGAATAAATTTCTTGATCCAGTTCGTTATTGTTGATCCTTTCTTTCGTGCGTATAATAAAGTCGTCCACCTCTGCCTTACTCTTAATCTCATCAAGCGTTACTCGAAGTTCTCTTATTATGTCATATAACGCATTTTTTTTTACTTCAACTTCCGCTTGAATAGCTGCTATTACCATATCCTCCAATGGTTGTCTTCTTAGGTATTCACCTCGATAACCCGTCTGTATTACCAACTCTTTTAGATAGAACATACTCCATTTGAAAATTGTAATTCAGAAGTATGGTACCCCATCTTTGTGGTAATCCCTTTTTCGATCCGAAAATCGTTAATAATGGTTTGTGGTTTGTTTATAACAGAAATTGCCTACCGTGCAGGAAACGATGAAATTTCTTTACCGCGGATATAATGCTTAGCGCCTCTTTTTCAATTTGTGAGTAGTTCTTTTCGGCTGGCAAAAGTGATCGGGATGAATGTGCTATGGGTTTCACTTTTCCATCATCCATTTTGTAAAATGCATGCTCCTATGCATAGGAGCTGGCATCGCTTGCAACTATAATTTCACGCTTGGGATTATAATGTGCCAGAAACAAGTCAGACGTTAAAGTCTCTTTAATTTCCCGAAATGCTTCTTCACACTCTTGCGTCCAGCCCTATTTTTGGTCTTTCCGTAACAGTTCATTTAAAGGCGACCTTAGTTTATGCATATTTGGCACAAATACATTGTAGTAATTTGCCTAAGAAACTTTGTAAAGACGCAATATTTTCTGGAGCAGGCATATTCTTTATTGCACTCAATCTATCTGGATCTGGCCTTCTTCCATGTTTATCGATGATTTGCCCCAATATTTTCTCCATGAAAAATGTACATTTTTCCTGTTTTACTTTAAATCAATAACCTGGATCCTTTTGAATACTTGGTTTACATGAGCTTTGTGTCGTTCTTTGCTAAGGCTTTTCATGAACACATATTCCAGGTACCCTACTGCGAAATGCAACTCATTTAACATAATGTTCATAATTTGCTGAAAAATCGCAGTGGCAATTTTGACCCCAAAAGGAAGTCTGGTAAACTTGTACAATCCCTTATGGATATTAATACATAGCAGCTTTGTACACTCCTCATCGACTGGAACTTGTAAGTATGCGTCACTGAGGTCGATTTTAGAAAAATATTTCCTTCCATTCAGTTTCGCAAATATCTCTTCAGGGCTCGGAAGAGAATAATGGTGATCTTGTAATGCTCTGTTTAAGCCTGTCGCGAAGTCGGCGCAACCCGAATCTCCTTACTCTTCTTTTTTATGTAAACCGTTGGTGCAGCCCACTCACTGTGATCAATTTTTCCGATGACACCCATGTTTTCGAGTCTTTCTAATTCATCGTCTATCTGTTCTATAGCGGCGTATGGAACATTTCTTTTCTTTCTGAACACTGGCTGTTCATTTACTTTTACGTCAAATTTTGCTACCGCTTTTGTACACCTTCCAAAACCGCCTGAAAATACGTCTGGGAAATTCTCTTTTAACTCCCTCTAAAGTTGTTCTGCCTCCACATCCGAATCCTCAACCTTTTGGCAAAATTAGCTTAAAGGCAGATCCCGTAGTCTAAACTTTTCGGACAGATCAGTTCCAAAGAGGTTGTTTGTATTTTCATATGACAAAAATTCTTGCTTTTTGGCCCTGTTCTGGAAAAAGATATTCGTCAATAATTCTCCTTCGAAGGTAATTATTTCGCCACTGACGCTTTTCGCCGTTTCATGTAATCTACTCATAATGGGTCTCCCAAACCTCTTCCATATGTGTACATTAATAATAGAAATGTCAGACCCACTATCAAGCTGTGGCCTTATTTTCGTTTTAAACATCCTGTACATATTTCCGAATATTTTGTTTCTCAGGTTCACTTTTCATAAGTTTAATGGATGTCTTTCTACCAGATTTTTTCTACAATGATTTATGCCTTTTCTGGTGGTAGTTGTCACATTGTTTGAATGTGTAGGGACACTCATTGTAGCAATGTTTATTTCCAAACCTCCAACAAGGTCCAGGTGGATCTTTTCCCTGTTACTTTCTCTGGTTATTTTTTGAAGTCGAATTTTTCTTTTGATGGATCTTTTTAATATGCGACACTCCGCTTTTCACTATGTCACGACTGTCTTGTTTCAACGCTATAAACCGTTCACAGTCTTCCGCTGAGTTGGAGTTTTAAATTCAGTTCGTTTTCGAGTTTATTTAAAACACGACGCCTGATTTCAGTGCCTTTATTTAAGACCAGCCCTTGCATAAATATTAAACATTTAAAGTTATTTGATGATAATTCCTCCAGTTTAAAATCGTCGCAATGCATGTTCACTATACTTGCATAAGTAGTGTAGCCATCTTCCTCTCTTCTAGTAACATTCGTACATTTATATCGCCTTTGGAAAAGAGACATTTTTGCAGAAAACAGTTCTGTAAGTAGCGTAACTGTTTCTTGGAAGCTCAACTTACTGGTCTTTTTTGGGATAATAAAATTCACGAAATTTGTATGCTCGGCTGTTCCCAATTTCCTTAGCAAAAGCTTAACTTTTTTCGCGTCTGACCAGCTACTACAATCCGATATAAAAATATTCTCATATCGTCTATAGTACTGGACGAAAGTGACATCGCCTTTTGGATTATAATTGAAATTTTTAATAGCGGCCTACCGTTATTTGAGAAAATGCGTTATGATTATCGTCCGCTTTAGTAATTGCGTCGCCTCCAGAATTTTTCTTTGTTCCTCTTGTGTTTTCATCAAAATTTCCTCGAAGTGTTTCTGTTGTTGATGCATTTTTTCTTCAAATGCTTGTTTAAATCTCTCTTCTCTTTCTACTTGTTAAATTTGCTGCTTTTGCAACGCGAGATTTTGCTCTGCCTGGAACTGGAAATATTCCAACAGTGAATCTTTGAATTTCGCATCCATCATACGAATTCAGTTTACAATTTTCGCTTGTATTAAAAAATATTCCTTAGAAAAAAAATCAACCAAGTTTTCTTTCCCAATTCTTTTGTTTGAAGAACAATAGTTTAGCAGTTATTTTGTAACTTAATTAGTTGAACGCTATATTTCTAGTCATACTATAAACAACCCAGCGAAATAACATTTGTTTAACATTTTTTTATTTGCACGCGTTTTTACGTAGCAAAAATAAAATCAGTCGCTTTAAATATCCGACGAATTCGTATGGGAAACTTTTAGTGTTTTTTTTACCCTCTTTGCCTTTTGTAAAAAAATGACTGGATTCTTTACATGTTTGCTAAGCACAAATGACGTACGCGAATAATTATTTTTCACGGTCTGTCTCTTTTTCTCTTGACAAAGTCAAGTGTGTTTCTTTTTTCAAATCCCTGATGCTATCGAAATAACGATAAGCTTACACGGTATTTGCTAGTTGGTTTTGGACATTTAACTTTGCAGAAGAAAACTCTTACCGTAGGAAAAATAGCTTCTGGCGAAGAAAAAAAATGAACCTTTTCCCTTTATAAAACACTTGGTAAGTGTGTTCAATTATTAAATAATTGACAACATTCGCGTTTTTTGCAGTAGATTTTCGTAGCAAGTATTTTAGCCCGTCCCCAAATTACTATTATAGCAATTAATTCGCTGTTAATCCTTGCGTATCCAAATATCTGTTGAAATGACGAAGGTGTTCTGCCATAAAGATTTTACGAATCTTTATTTCAATCACTTTTGGTGATTCACTGCAGTGACGGTCGTTTCGATTCCTTGCCGCCAATCTGTTGCGTCGTGGAACAACAGTGAAGATAAGAACAATCAAGTCGAGTTTCGGTTAAGGAACAAGTGTATTAACAATAACGTACAAAGATAGGAAAGCATGTATATCTGCTGGGCACTCACCTAGCAGTTGAAGTGCAGTCGCATCTCTCTCACCGGTGTTGAAAGTACTAGCGCTATTTATAGTGTTAATCGGTCTAAATCATTTCTCTCCGATAGGCTCATAAGAGTAGTGGTAGATGGACAAAAATCGGAGGCCTGCAATATAAATGCTGGAGTCGCTAAGGGGTACATCATGGGTCCAACTCTCTTCCTGATCTACATCAATGACCTCGCTAAATACATACTTAAATCATTCGTTGGCATCTATGCTGATGACACGACCATCTACGGCAACACATCAAAGGCTGTAAATGACAAGGTTCTCTCTGATTCTCTCTCCTCTGATCTCGAGCGCGTGGTTCAGTGGGGGAAGATGTGGCTGGTTACCTTTAATGCATCCAAAACCAAACTCCTATCCTTACATCATCAACGCTCTCATCCCCATCTGGCATCAATTGTGATGGATGGGTCTCGTCTGGGTGAGTCCCCGTGTTTTGACAAGCTTCTGGGTTTGACCTTTACTCGTGATCTGAAATGGAACATGTACATCAAGTCTGCTGCCAAGGTCGCTGGAAAGATGGTGGGATCCTTCTACCGCTCCAGAAGATATCTCACTACTGATGCAATTCTCTATCTATATAAAAGCCAAGTATGTCCAAGGAGAGAATACTGTTGACATATCTGGGCAGGAGCTGCTAAAAACAGCCTATCCTGCCTTTACAGAGTACAAAATAGACTTCATGGCTTAGTGGGGGATGCCCTTTTCCCTACCCTGCAACCTCTCTCCCACAGAAGAGACATTGCGAGCCTATCCTTCTTTTATCGTTATTTCCATGGAAGGTGCTCGTCTGAACTCCGATCTATAGTCCCCCCTCGCCAATCTTTCACGAAAAACACCCGTCTAGCTGAATCCACTGTGAAAAATTTCCCCCACTCTATATCTGTGCCTAAATCAAAACGTGGATTCCATGAACAAAGCTTCTTTCTTATAACTGCACGCCTGTGGAGCTCTGTTTCGTCTGCCTGCTTCCCACCGGACTACAACTTGGATGTCTTCAAGTCCAACGTTAACAAATTCCTAATGAACCGCCCCCTTAAGTAAACACTACATCAAATCTCCACACTAACGTAATGTACTTGCAATAACCCTTATCCCTGAGTGGCTCTCGGGCCTTGATAAGTGGTGATCACTGTGTGAAAAAAAATTCCTCCGTTCAAGGAAGGCCAGTATAACAATAACTGTATTATATAATCCGAACAATGAGGAAAAGTAAAAGGGGGTAATTACGAAAAAATAATCTGCTTTTTAATTTGATTTCCAGTTCTATTGCTAACTATCTCATATAGTATATCTTATATTAAGTTCCATTTTGATTTTTCCTGAACTTAGAATTGTAAAGAGTTGCCATATTTTTCGTTTTCCTAAACCTTAAGATTTCGCTTAAATTTGTATATAAACATATATTTAAAATTTTATTTTTATATTTTTTTTTAACATTTTTGAGCACCTTAATGTTTTTTTAATTCGGATTTGAAATGTTTTTTTTTAATTCTATTAACTTTGCATTGATTTATCTTCCTTATCTTTTGCTTTCATCTTTTATTATTTCGTCATAATTTAATTGTAGTTTTTTAGTTTTTACTCTTACCTACATATGTATAGAGCTTTACGATTTACTTGTATTGTACCCACTTGTATTATTTGTTAATTACTTTTGAACATATCCTATTCCTTCATTCTTATTTAAGATGTTATTATGCCTTTTGTATCTATACTTGTATCTTATAAAATTATAGTCATTATCTGCTTCTGATGAGAGGCATTTAGCTTCGAAATGCCATGGCATGAAGAGGTTTATTTTTTCTTAAATTTCTCTTTATTTTTCATATTGTACTGATGATATACAAATGTTATATAACTTTATTCTTCATCTTTCATTTTATATATTTAATATATATCCATATATATATATATATATATATATATATATATATATATATATATATATATATATGATCTTTTAACTAACACATAAGTTACACTTATTTTAAATTGTATTTTATATATATATATCCATATGTATATATATATAAGTTTTGTGGTTCAATTTAGGATCTCCTTTTTTGCTAGGATCTCCTTTAAAATATTACTTTATGTAATATCTATCAGGATTTTTCATCTGAATTCTATCAGTGTCTTATCTCGCTAATATATATATATATATATATATATATATGTATATATATATATATATATATGTATAGTTATATATATATATATATATATAACTTCACAAACTTGACTTCGTCCATAACAATTGTTTCTGCAGACGAGAGATCTTGCCTGTTCTCTCAGATGGTGAAAGTTAAAAAACATATTCAGCTCTACCAACGTATCGAGCACTTTTTATTCTATTGTCTCACACACTTCTAAACACACACATGTATATATATATATATATATATATATATATATATATATATATATATATATATATGGTGGATTCTCTCATCGAAGACGATGAATGAGGGTTTATTATGCAATCTTTAACAGCGCCTAAGATCTGTGACACCACATGCGTAATTGCAATCCTGTAGACGTCCGGCACACTCCTCCGCAGATAGTGAACTTTTATATGTTCATCGGTCAAAGATGCCATCTCGAGTGAACAGAACCCTGCTTTGCTGCGTGCTCTGAAACCACAATGGCATACATATTCATTTTAGGTGGATTTTTCTTGTGGTTTGCCTTCATATTTGCACGAACGGCGTCCCTATGACAAAGGCGGTTATGTTCAAATTCTTTGGTCCCCAGGAAACACATCTTCCTCCATTCTCTGCAGTCCCCTGCTGCAGTCTCCCAGGAACTCAGAGAAATTCCACAACGTTTCAGGTTGTATTTTAGTTTATCTTTGTAACGAAGCAGAGGACGCCCTATTGGACGGCAAGAATTTGTCATTTGCCCATAAAAAAGTTGCTTAGGAACTCTTGAGTCATCCATTCTCACAAGATGACCCGACCACCGCATTTTTATCCTGATCAAAAATGATTCAATACCAGTGATTTCACATCTCTCCAGTAATTCACTATTCGCCATCCAACATTGCAAATAAAACGCAGGCATCTCATATGGAAGGTGTCAAGCTGATTTATATGCTTGCGGTACAAGGTCCATGTTTCGGCACCATACAGAAGAATAGGAAGAACAACAGATTTGTAGACTGCCACCTTTACTTTTAGAGACACATTGTTGCTGTTCCAGAGTCTGTGTCGCAACCTACTAAATGTCTCACTAATTCTAAATTGGATGTCCTTTTCAAATTTAGCATCATCAGACACAACAGAACCGAGGTATGTAAAAGAAAATACTGTTTTCAAAGCTTCACCATCAACATATACCACTGGTTGTGAAGAGGACGTAGCGTTTGGTTTTGGCTAGTGAACAATTTCATTCTTTTTTATGCTAATTGTAAGAGTATCAGCAAGCACTTAGTTTCCTGATTAACAGTTGGCTTCCACATTTGTATATTTCTGCAGGTATGCCGCCATCACCTGGAGCCTTACCATTTGAAAGTTGCTTCACATCCCATTCAATCTCCGACATGGATGGAGTATCAGAAAGCGCCTCGATGGTTGGCCTCTGAGGAATATCATCAATCACTCCTCGATCCACTGTCGATTCTCTGTTTAAAATATTTGAAAAGTGTTCAGTCCAGCGCTTAGTAATTTCTTTCTTATCAGTGAGGAGACTGCCATCCGACAAAAAATATTGGAGATGCCCTCCTAAAAATGGGACCAAACATCCCCTTGAGGTTTTGGTAGAATGATTTAAAATCACATCCGCCGTATCTTGTAAGGCCTCAGCTTTCTGCTCCCACCAGTTTTGTTTCATTTTCCGGAGCCGAGATTGTGCCAACCGTTTGGCCATTCTGAAAGCCTTGTGTTTCACTGAAGAATTTTTGTCAGTAATCCATACGTGATGAGTTTGATGCATGTTATTGAGTAGTGGAACGATAGTTGGATCATTTTCATCAAACCAATCTTGGTTTTTCCTTCGAACATATCCTAATGACTCTTTAGCAGAGTCATACACTGCAGTTTTAAACTCTCTCCAAGATGCTTCAATGTCATTCCTACATACAACGGAGGACATCTTTTCATCAGTAGCCTTTTGAAATGAGTGCATTATCTCCTTAACTTTCAACTTGCTTACATCAATTCTCTTGATGGAAGAATTACGTTGGTTTCGAACAGGGCGCTTGGTTTTCATCCTGACTGTGGAGCAGATCAATTTATGGTCTGACCAACATTTCCCGATGCTGCAAGAGCGCGTAACATTTATATCTTGTCTATCAGAACGACGTACAATGAAATAATCAATGAGATGATAATGAATAGACCGGGGATGTTTCCAACTGTATTTCTTGCAATTAGGCAGCTGAAACACTGTATTGGTGAGCAAAAGATCGAATTCACTGAAAAGAGACAATAAGAGAACACCATTTGAGTTGACTTTACCAATTCCATGTGAACCAATGACATTTCTCCAAACTTATGTATCACTACCCACACGAGCATTGAAGTCACCCAAGACAAACAGCTTACCCTGTATGCAGATCTTGTTGATTTATTCGCGCAAAGAGGAGTAAAACCTCTCCTTTAGCTCATCAGATGAATTAAGTGTAGGTGCATAGCAACTCAAAAATGTGGCATATTTGTCCTTTCCTACTGCAATGCGCAAGGACATAAGTCTGTCATTTATACCAACGGGCAGGGACTCAAGATTTTTGGCAATATCAGTCCTGATGGCAAAACCAACACCAGATTCACGTTTCACAGAACTTGGTTTTCCAATCCAATAAAAAGTGTATCCACCTTCAACTTCTTCTAGCTGTCCTGTATCAGCAAACCTAGTTTCAGAAAGAGCTGCAACAGAAATTCTATGATGCCTTAACACACATACTATGATAGCGGTTTTTCGTTCAGGGTTCTTTTTGTTATCCTGGAGTGTTCTTACATTCCAAGTCGCAATGAACATATTCGTTCCATGTATTTTGTTTCTATTATTGATTTGGGTGCAAATATTGGATGCCCAGACATCTGCACCTGATGACGAGGACATGAGCAAGTAAACAATTTTTAGGTCACCTTTTATAGATCCCTCCCCATGAAGAGGAAAGCAGTGCCATCCTATAAAGGACTGCTTTATTATGAAAGTAAGACACGAGTCACACAATTACTTGCGGGTGTTGCGAAAAACGGCCATCTACCTTTCACCACCTATGTGTAATGTTCATGCTAGGAACTACCAGTGACATCCTTCACCTGTTCCCGTTACAATCCCATCATCGCCACAGGGTTTTATTGATTTATTATTAGTTAAAAAAAGCACAGATCGATGTACCAAACCTTAGGCTTAAATGAGTGAAAATTGTTCACTGAACAACCGGCACGTTGATTTGTTTTAAATGGCCATTGCTTGTGCTGAACAAAACACACTCTCTCCATCGGATTAACATGGTCTGTACAGGTGCACACATGCGCCACACGTCAGATGATATATATATATATATATATATATATATATATGTGTGTGTGTGTGTGTGTGTGTGTGTGTGTGTGATTACTTAATTTAATCACACGAATTAATATACTTATTTTTGAGGTTTAAATTTTGAGTATGCATATTGCTGATTATGATTTTATATTCAATTTGAAATAAATAATACGTTTCCAATATATCGGAATATAAAATCATTTAAATTGCAAAGTATTTATCCCGAATTAACCCAGGTAAAAACTAAAAACAGCCTATCTTGCCTTGACAGAGTACAAAATATACTTCGTGGCATAGTGGGGGATGCCCGTTTCACTTCCCTACAACCTCTCTCCCACAGAAAAGACGTTGCGAGTTGTCTTTGTCTTATCGTCATTTCCATGGCAAGTGTTCGTCTGAGCTCCAATCTCTGGTCCCCCGTCGCCAATCTTTCACGAAAAACACCCGTCTAGCTGAAACCACTGTCATTAATTTCCCCCACGCTTTATCTGTGTCTAAATCGTAGATTCCATGAGCAAAGCTTCTTTCTTAGAAGTGCACGACTGTGGAACTCTGTTCCGTTTGCCTGTTTTCCACATGACTACAACTTGGATGCCTTCAAGTCCAACATAAACAAATTCCTGATGAACCGCCTCCTTAAGTAAGACACTTTATCAAATCTCCAATACTAACGATTTCTACGATATTATCATATTGATTACTGTACACGCAATAATCCTTATCCCCTAGTGGCTTCCGGGCCTTGATAAGTTGTGACCTCCATGTAAAAAAAAATGATGTAATTCTATAAATATTTAAGCAATCATGTAGAAGTAGATAGACCCCTCAAAAAATAATTCATATTTTAAATAGAATTATTTTTTCGCTAAATTATATATATAAATCAAGAAAAAATATAGACTATGTTTTTTGGATTATTGAAACCCTTCGAAGAAAACAACTTTGGACTAATGCTATGTTTGCATATATCTTTTAAATATAAATCTGGTTAAAAACTGACAATGCACTTGATTTTTTCTTGCATGTAATTTGTTGTTATAAATCAGCTTTATTAGTGATTGAATGATTGCCATATTGGCTTTACAATTTCAGATTCTCTTTGGAATTCTCGATTCCAATGCAATTACCGATTCCGATTATTCCTTCAATAAGTAATGTTACATCAACATCATAAAAGTAGTCCACTGCGATACATTATTGAAAGAGTCATTTTTAAATGCGCTGATTTGTTTATATGAAGTTTTCGCTTTTTGGGGGCGTTTCTTATCGCAAACTTATTATTCTTCAATTATTCCTAAAATAATCAATCAGGTTTAAATGTAAATATCCCAAAGTCATGTAAGGATATTATTAACAATTTGTTTACTTCAGCATTTTTTGTATAATTTTGCGTTTGAACAAATTCTAAAGAAAACGGATATGTTCATTTACTTTGATATCACCAAAAATATTTAAAAAAAAAACGCACAGTAGTAGGTTTGTGCAATAGGATTTTATTAAAGTCTTTCTGATGCGTCTACCTCCTGAGAATTTGATCCAAATATTCCTACTCAAGGAATTTGACCCATTCGATTTTTTATGTTGCTGGAAACCTTTGTGGACAAATATTTTTCTATGAACTTTTAATTTATCGATGAGATACTGAATGGATCGATTATTGAGAAAGAGTTTTTGGCTATCTTATGAGAAATATTTTTATTAATTTAAGAATCACTTTTTATTTAATAGTATTGACAGCGAGGAACACTGAAAAAATCGACAAAACTGAAAACAGAGATAAAGGATGAGACGAGAAAAGAAAAATGGGAAGAAAAACAACTACACGGAATATTCATAAGGATGACAAAATGTGAGATTAACGAAAACACTTGGACATGGATGCGAAAAGGACACATAAACAGAGAAACTGAATTCCTAATAGCCGCAGCACAAGATAACACGATAAGAACCAACCACATCAAAGCAAATATCAATAAAACATAAGAAAACAGTAAATGCAGACTTTGTGGACAAATATACGAAACAATAAACCATATAGTAAGTGATTGTAGCAAACTGCCCCAAAAGAACATAAGAACAGACATGACCAAGTTGGAAGGGCAGTACACCAGGAATTATACAAACAACTACATCTTGAACGCACAGACAAGTGATACACACATAAGCCGGCAACAGTACTTGAAAACGAGAATCACAAAATCTTATGGGAAATAGACATACAAACTGATAAATCCAAGCAAGAAGAAATAAGAAAGAAAAATCCTGTCAAATCGTAGACTTTTTCTGTTCCAGCTTACCACAGGGTGAATATCAAAGAAAAGGAGAAACGAAGCAAATTCATAGAGCTAGCCATGAAGTAAATCAAATAATACCTGTAATAGTAGGAGCACTAGAAACAATCCCCCCAAAATAAAGAATGGGAGAAATTGAAATCAGAGGAATGATTGAAAAAATATAACGAACAACAATAATGAAAACAGCTGAAATATTAAGGAAAACTCTTGAATGTGGAGGCTAACACAGACGAACCAAAGGCGTAGACCAGACAAACTGCTACAGAGACAAAACATGAAGCGCAACATAAAACCGAGAACATTGAAGCTGCATACCTATAAGTTCTCTAACCCCACCCCCATCTCTCATTACCACATTAGTGTCCCGCTAACCCCCCAAAATGAATTAGACCAAATAGCAAAGTAGTCAAGGAGAAAGGAAAGACCGAGGAGTGAGCACTGACCAGACCTTCACTGTATGTGCGAAGAGAACTGGGACTTCTAGATCTGTTTTTGACCACAGCTCCCGATGACTGCATAACGAAGGCCCACAGCCCACTCGGGAACGCTGATCATGCAGTGATAATGGTTGAAATCGCCCTAAACTCTAGAGCCAAAACTGAAAAGCCAGTGCTTAAAACAACGAGATATTATAAAAAGGCTGACTGGGAAGCCATCAGGGAACTAATCAGTGTCGAGACCACTGACTGGTTCAAAACTGCAATCGAAGCGCATATTCCCGACATAAGTCCAGTTCAAACAGACTGAAGTATATAGAAGCTAGAAATAACGTTAAGAAAGAAATAGCGACAACTAAGAGAGAATTTTCGGAAATCACTAAAAAGCGCATCGGAGCACAAAAACTAGGAACTCGAAACTTCTGGAAAATCTACAACAGTGTAGTAAATAATGGGCAATCAACAATTCCCCCACTAACCAACAGTCACGAGGTTGTTTCCTCAGCAACCGAGAAGGCTAACATGCTTGCCAGTCAGTTTGCCTCCAACTCCACACTGGACCCTTTCAACCACCCTGACTTTCCTATGCGGACAGATGCTACGCTAGAAGATCTGAAAATCACCCCTGCTCTGGTGCATGCTATCATAAAAAACCTTGACACTTCAAAAGCATGTGGACGCGATCTCATCCCAGCTGTGCTATTAAAAAAGTGCTCAGCCGAAGTAGCTCCAGTTCTCTCCAAACTCTACAACAAATGCCTTAACGAATCTTGCTTTCCGGGCTGTTGGAAAACTGCTTTTGTAGTACCAATATTCAAGAATTCTGGCGAAAGAACTGACCCATTAAATTATCGCCCCATTAGCCTACTCCCACTTTTCGCCAAAATATTTGAGACCTTAATTAACCATGCTCTAGTCCATCACCTTACAGATGCTAAACTTCTGACTGACCAACAATATGGATTTAGACAAGCCCGTTCCACAGCAGACATCCTTACTGTAATCTCTGAACGTATATACCATTCACTGGAGAAAGCGGGGGAGGGCAGAGCGATAGCTCTAGATATATCTAAGGCTTTTGACAGGGTATGGCATTAGGGTTTCCTCAGGAAAATTAGATCATACGGTATCACTGGTAGAATACTTAACATAATAAAATCCTTCTTAGATAAGAGAAAAATCCAGGTTGTCCTCGACGGTCGTACATCTAAACAATATGATATAAATGCGGGAGTGCCCCAGAGGTCTATCCTTGGACCTCTATTTTCCTGATATTCATAAATGACCTCCCCGACAAAATTGCCTCTGAGATGGGTATATATGCTGATGACACTACACTCTATGGCAGGCACAACAGGAAGACGAATGAACACATTTCTAAAGAAATGGCAGAAACACTAGAGGATAACCTCCAATATGTAGTGGAATGGAGGCAAAAGTGGTAGTTCCTGTTCAATGCTGCCAAGACTAAACTAGTTTCATTCAATAATTACAAGAAACCCTCTCTACCACCTATAGCAATGGCCAACGACTCTTTATCTGCGAGTACATCTTTCAAACTCCTTGGCCTAACGTTCACAGGAAACATGAGTTGGAACAATTACATTGAAGGCATTGCCAGGGCCGCTGCAAGAAACGTGGGCTCTCTCTACCTTGCTAGAAAACTTCTAAGACTCGAAAGTATCCATTCGCCCATCTATGGAGTATTGCTGTCACATCTGGGCTGGTGCATCCGCTACTAGTCTCTCGCTCCTTGACAAGGTTCAAAAGAGAGTCGCAAACCTAATAGGCCCTGAACTGGCATCTAAGCTTCAGCCTCTGTCCCATCGACGAAATGTTGCATCCCTCTGCCTTTTCTACAAGTATTTTAGTGGTGAATGCTCTGATGAACTGCAATCACTTGAGCCCCCACGACGTGAGCACCCTTGACAAACCCGACAGGCTACTAAATCCCACCTCACACTGTAGAGATCCCTAGATGTAAAAGATCTTTTTACTCCAGTAGTTTCTTCCCCAGAAACAGTAGACTCTGGAATTCTATTTCACGCCCCTGCTTCCCCAACAGTACTGACATGTAGAAGTTCAAGTGTAACTTGAACCGACATCTTGCTGCCCAAATCCCTACATAGTACTCCAGTAGTTGTTGCCCCTGAAAGTAGCCCCCTACACCAAAGTGCCGATTTGCCTTGTTTGGGGTGTAAATGTAATAATAAAAAAAACTTTGGGAAGCTTACTGCCACTCAAATTCCAGTAAAGACCAATGACCACTGCCAACGAGAAATCAATAGCAAGCAGCTGTTGCGATAATTCCAATTATTTGCAAATGGTATCGAAAAGAGGTGAAGAATACTGCTATATCTGGGAAGACGTGTTGTAACTCAGCTTCCAGGGAACACCACAGGCTGTACTCAATGAGATCTTTGATAACATGTGTGAAAGCCCCTTGTGTGCCAATAATAATAATAATAATAATAATAATAATAATAATAATAATAATAATAATAATAATAATCGACGTAAATACCTGCGACCACACCACCCTACACTATGTTACAAATACTTTAATGGAGTGTGCTCCGGTGAACTTACATTACTTATACCCCTTCGACGTACATACTCCACACTAACCCGATAAGCAGCAAAATCCCACCCTGCACAGTAAAGATTCCTAGATACCGGAAAACCTTTCACTGATATAGTTTATTCCTTCGAACTGTTACACTCTGAAATTCCCTTCTTCTCTGAATGCTTTGACATGTAGAAGTTACAGTGTAATGGAAAATGTTTAGATTTAAATAACTACTATATATATATATATATATATATATATATATATATATATATATATATATATATATATTAAATGTTTATTTTTGAAATATCGTTAATTTAAATGTATACCGTTTCCGTTTAACGGGTCTAGATTGTTATGTTAAAAACCTAATCACCGTTAATTTCGAGTTAAGCTCAATATATCTATTTAATGGGGACAGAGCATATATAATGCAAAACTTTGTTGAAATTCAAAGACATACTTTTTCTTTTTAATAACTTTTGTTTATTTTCTCCTCGATTTTTTTCATTACTGCTGTTTCGGTAGTGGGAAGGCTAAATTAACAAATACCATAACTGGCTCCAACAACACAAAATTAAACGAATTTAAAAAAATAGAGATAGGACAGAAAATGAAAATTAAAAGAATGTAATTGCCGGTACCCTACTGAATGCCCAATAGTATACAAATGTGAAGTTGTAACAAATGATGATACTTGCTTTAAGGACAGCTATTGTAATCACCTAGCATCGTTTACAAATGAAACTGAGAAAGAAAATAACACCACAAATAACGAAAACAACAACAATGTGGATAAAAATGAAAATAACGGTAAAGAGGATCATAACAATAATGACAATTACAATTACAATAACGAAACTAGAAACAGAACCTATAGTAATAACGAAAATAACAAAAAAAAGAGAAAAACTCAACCACTTTAGCAGTATGGACTAAGGAATTAAAGAAAAATAAAATTGAATATGAATTAAGGTGGTCAATAATTGATAAAACGGAAAGCTATAACCCAAGCAAATCAAAAAAGATGCAACATATGTATATTAGAATCATATCATATACTAATATCAAAAGAAAGATTATTTAACAGACGACGACGTAATTCACGAATGTTGCACAGAAATCTATACTTAATTTCACGTATTAGACCCGATTAACAAAAAATGTTAACATCAAAAATGGATAAATATAACTAAAAATGAATAAAAGGAAAAGAAAGAAACAATTAAATAAAGTCAGGGAAAAACTAAACGTATAATATAAGGAAAGAAAATGATGCAAGGGAAGTAACCCTAGAAATAAAAATATATACCATGAGAGTAACCTCTTATTCAGACAAAGAAATTAAATAATAAACAAGAGTTCGAAAACCAAACAAAAAGGAATATAATAATAAACACGCATAAATTTAGAAATAAAAGTATAAGTAATAGGAAAAAATAAATAAGGAAAAAAGGGAAATTAAAACAAAAAATAAAAAAATGCGAAATTATGGTTTAAAACAGAAAATTATCTTAGAATAACATCCAAGATGGCTGACACGTGGCAGTGTGGCGTAGGACTTTCTTTTCCCCAAATACCATGTTTATCATGCAAAAAATCAACTTTTTGTTGTTAACATACACTGGAAAAATCATCTGGCGACAAGATATTTTTATTGCGACAGGATATGTTTATGGACATATAAATCGTAAAAGTGCCTTCTCACTAACGAAACAGCTGTAATGAAAAAATCCAGGAGAAAATAAACAAAAGTTATAAAAAAGAAGTATTTGAATTTCAACAAAGTTTTGCACTATATATATATTTTTTTATTACATTTTCACCCCAAACAAGGCAAATTGCCACTTTGATGTAGGGGGCTACTATCACGGGCAACACTACTGGGGTACTATGTAGGGATTTGGGCAGCAAGATGTCGGTTCACGTTACATTTGAACTTCTGCACGTCAGTTCTGTTGGGGAAGCAGGGACCTGGAATGGAATTCCAGAGTCTAGCGGTTCTGGGGAAGAAACTATTGGAGTAAAAAGATCTTTTACATCAAGGGATCTCTACAGTGTGGGGGTGGGATTTAGCAGCCTGTCGGGTATATATATATATATATATATATATATATATAGTACTTTATAAAATATATAAGGATCCTTTGTCCGATAAAATGCATGCCCATTGGCTGATAGGAAGGGGCGCGGTGGATACTAGAAAGCTGATTGGCTAACTAAATCCTCAATAGAAGAGGACCATATAAAAACGACAAACAACCACAGAATTCGCGCATAAGCCTGAGGAATCCTAAAGCGGATGAAATGCGGAATATTAACTTGCTAACGAAATATATGAGGCGGCATAGGGTTCTCAAATTGTGAGATAGGTGAGGTCATTCTTTACCTTAAATTATCTTAATATATACTGGAATAATTTCAGTCATCACAATATCACATTTACTCTAGGCATTCATCTTATTTAAACAATCGCCAACCTGTTGAAAAATTAAATATATGTGGATATATATATATATATATATATATATATATATATATATATACATATATATATATATATATATATATCAGGGAGGTCATTTATGAATATTAGGAATAATAGAGGTTCAAGCGTAGTATTAGTTTTGACAGGAATCTCTATCGTTTTGTCCTTGGTCGGTTACGGTCAAATCATTAAGCAATTTTAATTATTCTTCCAATCTCAGAATGCGATTCTACGCTAAAAACACGTCTTGTATATAACTCAACCTCTATTGGAAAACTAGAGATAGAATTGCATGTAATTAATAACACCCTTCCCTAAATCTCTCTTTCTAAAATATGATTCTTCTTTCTAAGCAATTACATGCGAACAGCAGAAAAATAAAGAAAGAAAGGAGGAAAAGATTTAAAATAATTGTTTGAAAAACTAATCTCAATAAAAATCTCAGATAGAATATTTATTTTATTAATTGACCCAAAACGATCGGATGGATAAAAAAATGTAGTTCATTACGCATTCATTTTACATGTGAAACAAATTCATTTCGAAATTCTAAAAGAATTAATTTTAAGGATGTTCACACACCATCGCCTGAAAATCGTAATACTTGAAGGATTTATTCGAGGATTTTTATCACCATCATCATTATCAACAACAACAACAACATTATTATTATTATTATTATTATTATTATTATTATTATTATTATTATTTTTTATTATTATTATTATTATTATTATTATTATTATTATTATTATTTACTCACTATGACTAGTCACAAATGCCATAATCAAAGATTGCTCTTTGAGAACAACTTGTCGTGTTCCTTGGAGTCTGAGTGACAATAAGTCCGCTTAGACTTTTAGTACTCTCCACCTCTTTCGAAAACCTTTGCAAACGAATTTGCGCTATTGCAATAACAGCTTACCATTGATTTCTTGTTGGCGGCGATCATTAGTTTTCACCGGAATTTGGGTGGCAATCAGCCTTCCCAAAGTCCCAGTCCTCTTTGCACTCAGCCACCGGAGGCCTAGCCAGTACTTTTTATCTTCGATCTTTCCATCATCCTCGACCCTCATTATGTGGTGCTTGTTTATGCTGAAACTCACGCACGCAAAAAGGAGGGGGCGGTATCTTATTATACAGTTTTAGTTTTCATGATTCCATGTGATGTTACTTTGTCTTTTGCATTTGTAGTCGTTTCTGTGTCCAGTTTGTGTGTAGTTTATGTGTGGTGTTAGTTTCTACATTCAAGGGCTTTCCTTAATATTTCTGCAGTTTTCATTATTGAAATTCGTTGGATTCTCTATACCATCCCTCTAATTCCAATCTCTCCCATTCTTTTTTCAAAGGTTTTCGGTATTGTTCTTAGCGCTCTTACTATTAATGGTATTATCGCGACTTTCCAGATCCCTTTGATCTCTCTAGCCAGTTCCCTGTATTTGCTCAGTCTCTTGATCTTCACTCTGTGCCATACAAGAACGGTAAAATCTGCAATATGGCAGGACTTTTCTTTTCTTTTTTACGAATATAACATCTGGTTTTCTTGCTTAGACAGGTTTATCCATTTGCATATCCATGTCACATCGGATTCTGTAACTTTCATATGCAAGTACAACCGCTGGTTTGTGCTTTTACCATTTGTCTGCGTGTTCAAGATGCAATTGTTTACATAACTGCCAATGTACTGCCTTCCCCACTTGATAGTGTCTATTTTTATATTCTTGTCGGGCTAGTTTAATGTGCCAACTTATTATATAGTTAATTGTTTCGTCTCTTTGACCCCAGAGTCTGCATTTGCTGTTTTCCCGTGTCTTGTCGATCCTTGCTTTGATCTAGTTGGTTCTAATTGCGTATCTTGTTCAACTGTTATTAATGATTCAGTTTCCATGTTTAGTTTTCCTTTTTGTAGCCATTTCTTAGCGTTAGTCTCTTCTTTTGTAATCCTTATGAATCGTCCAAGTACCTGTTTCTCTTCCTCGTTTTATTCCTCGTTTCTTTTTTTATTTTCTTTGTTGTTTCCGTGTCTCTTTCTGCAGTAATTATTCTTTCGGTGTTCTGCATTATGTATTTTTCTAATTCCTTTGTGTGCGTGTGTGTGTGTGTTAGTGTGTGTGTGTGTGTGTTATTTACAGTCTTCTCTACAGACCAACCCTCTTCCTCCGTCTTTCCTTTTCACATATAGTCGGTCAGTATCATTTTTCGAGTGTAGTGTATTATTTATCGGCATTAGTTTCCTGATCTTCTGATCGAGATTCCTTAGTTCTTCTTTGGTCCAGCTTATAAATGGTCCAGAGTATCTTATTAGTGACACTGCCCAAGTGTTTATTTCTTTTAATTAGATTTCTACTACATAGTTTTGTTTCGATGAATTTCCTTGTTCTACCTGGGTATTTTTTCAAATGTTCTCCTTCATTTGCTTTGATGGCGTCTGTTTCCGCACTCCCAGGTATTTGTAGCTATCATGTTCACCTAATATCCTCATTTCTGCAGTACTATATTTTCTGTTGCTTCTAGTTTTTTCCTCCTCATAATCAGCAGTGCGCATTTTCCGTACGGAATTGCATTCGGATATCCTGGCTAAAGATTATGATCGTGTTTATTAACGTTTCTAGTTCTTTCTTTGTTTTTGCAAACAGTGTTAGGCCATTCATGTACATTAGGTGGTTCGTCTTTCTTTTGTGTTAGTGATCTTGTATCCAGCTTGGCATTTTCTCAGTACATTGTACAGGTGAATCATGGGTATAATTAACACTAATGGTGATAGTGAATCACCTTGGAAGATACCTCTTTGTATTATGCTTTAAGTTGTGTATTGTCTGTCAGCTTTCAGTTCAAGTCTCCATGTTCTCATTGCATTTTTTATCAAATATGCTTATTGTTATTATCGGCTCACAAGTCACTTTAACACAGGCGATCTCTCCTTGAGAGAAAACTGTGGTGTTCCCTGGGCGCTGAATGACAACAAGTCTCTCCAGATTTCCAGGACTCTCCACCTTTTTCGATAATATGTTCAAATGAATTTGCGTTATCGCAACAACTCTTTACCATTGATTTCTTGCTAGCAACGGCCATTTGTCTCAACTGGAATTTGAGTGGATATAAGCCTCCCTAGGTCCCAGTTCTCTTCCCACTTTTCAAACGGAGGTCTGATCAGCGTTCTCTCTTTCCATCCTCCTTAACCCTTCTCGACTATTTAGCACTACTCTTTGTGGGGGGCGCAGTGATTGGGCAAAGGGAGGGGGTGGGGAAGCAGCTAGAAAATTTATAGACGTACAGCTTTAAGGTTCTTGGTTCCATATGGTATATTCCGGAATTCATTTGCCATGCTTTTTTATCACTAGTTTACTTGAATATAGCATGGCTGAGCAGTGTTTTGCCCTTTCGAGTGGTGGGGGGTGTGGTGACAAATTTTATCTAAGGAAGTTTGCAAGACAAGAAAAATAAACACACAAATAAATATACATGAATAAAACAATAGAAAAAATTATAACGAAGCAACATGAAATACGTTTGTTAGGAGTTAAAATGAATTTTTAAAAGATTAGTACTTAACGTTCATTTTAGGCACAGTGATTCGGCGTCCGTTTTGCTTGGCCGAATGAGAATTTGGCCATGTATTTTTAGAGGTGGAAGAAAGTTTCTATTTCGGGTTATTTTGTCCACATGTGCCTATCTGTATTTATAGAAGAATAGTCGTTACGTTCATGTGTGTAAATATGTTAATTTTATTTACTTTTTTGTGTAGATAAAGTCCTAGCTTCTAATGTAGGAGAAAATAATTCCCGGTTTGTGGTATATTCTGGAATTTACTTTGCCAGGTTTTTTATCGCTAGTTTATTTGAATATAGCATGGGTGAGCAGTGTTTTAAATAATATGATATAAATGCGGGAGTGCCCCAGGAGTCTATCCTAATATTCATAAATGACCTCCTTGATAAAATTGTCTGTGAGATGGGTATATATGCTGACGACACCACGCTCTATAACAGACACGACAGGAAAACAAATGAAAACCTATCTAAAGAAATGAGAGAAACACTAGAGGATGACCTCCGATCAATAGTGGAATGAGGACAAAAATGGATGGTCACCTTCAATGCTGCAAAGACTAAACTTGTTTCCTTCAAGAAACCTTCCCTACCACCAATAGCAATGGCCAGTGACTCTTTATCTGAAAGTACATCTTTAAACTCTTCGGACTAATGTTCACAGGAAACATGAGTTGGAACAATTACATTGAGAGTATTGCCAGAACCGCTGCGAAGAAGGTGGGTTCTCTCTACCGTGCTAGAAAGTTACTAACGCCCAAAAGTATCCTATACCTCTATAAGGCCACCATTCGCCCATGTAAGGAGTATTGTTATCATATTTGGGCTGATGCATCTGCCACTAGCCTCCCGCTCCTAGACAAGGTTCAAAAGAGAGTCGCCAATCTGATAGCAGGGGAAACAAGTAGCAAGTAAATAATTCTTTTCTTAACTTTAATTTGTATAGAAATAACAAAGACCAGCTAAATAAACTTGAGAGGGCTCTTCAAATGTTAACTAATGACAAAGATATGGAATTTGGCATGAAGAAATTGTGGAAAAGTTAATGAATAAAACCTTTGAATGATGACATGGTAAAAGAAGGATAAAATTGTGGAATTAGATAAAATAAAAGAAGCTGAAATTAAGGAAATAATACGCAAAAATATAAGGGGAGACTACGCTTGGTTCTTAGTTCAAGAATCGTTGGGAAAGACATTATGAGACTGTTTCCCGGGGAGAGTTGTTTGGTTGGAGAACGTCCTGGGAACGCAACCAGCTCCCCAGGGGAATAAAAGATATCAAACGATAGGCACATGGAAACATTAACGCAACGGGTCGATATGTCGTCGGCTACACCGTGCAAAAATCCAAGCTTCGAATCTTTTAAAACAATAGAATTATATTTTTTTTAAATTTAATTTTCACCCCAAATAAGGCACAGTGCCACTTTGAAGTAGGGGGCTACTATCGGGAACATGGATTGCAGGGGTATAATGAAGGGAGATGAGTAGCAAAATGTCTATTCATATTACACTTGAACCTCTGCATGTTAGTACAGTTGGGAAAGCAGAATCCCGGAAGGGAGTTCCAAAGATCCGCAGTTCTGGGGAAGAAACTATTGGAGTAAAAGGCTTTCTTGCACCTAGGGATATCTACTGTAAAGGGATGAGACTTAGTAGCTTGTCGGGTTTGTCGGGGGTAGTTACGTCGGGGAGGTTTCTCTCTCTCTCTATCACTCTCGCGCTCTCTCTCTCTCTTTATATGTATATATAGAGAGAAAGAGAGATAGAAAGAGAGAGAGAGAGAGACAGACAGACAAAACAAAATCATGTATTCATCAAATTTTTATCATTATTTTAAGACTTCCACGGAAAGATTGATAGTCATCGAATTCAATGTGCTGTATATGTATATGAAATAACATCCAACATTTTGAATTCTAACCATTCTATTAATTCCTCTGCAACAATCTATGTGTAATACTATAAAGTGGCCCTGAGGTGGATTTGAGCTGAGAGGGGGAAATAGACAAAGGAAGAGGGAATTGCTTTGAATAAACAAAGAAATCGGAAATATCCTACAATCAACAATAGATAGGAAGTAGCAAACACTAACAATATAAACCTACTGATAAAACAGGGAAGGGCAGCTTCCGGTATCCAGGGTGGGGTGGGCGACCTGGGAGACCAAGACAGAGGAGACAGTCAGTTGACATCTAGATGCGTTAGATGACGGATGGGAGTTGATAACGACTACAGTTGAACAGTTATAGAGTTGACTGAAATAGAGTCGTGGACAATTTTAGAGTATACTGTGAAACAGAGATAGACGAATGTAACATCAATAGGACGTAGAGAAGACACACACTCACTTACAAGTCCAACAGTCAATTTATATGTGAACATTGGCGTTTGTGTTTTTCCTTTCTTTGTTCATATTTGTACTTTTGTGAAACCACACGTGTGTCCCCGACCGACAGTCGCCAGCGAGAAAATAACGATCCGGCCATGAACGAAAAATCCACAGTACACGATGTTGGGAGTCGGCGATCTGACGAGGGAGCCACACGTTTGGGGTTACATATGGAGAGGTGCTTGAAAACATTGCCTCCTTAGTTTTCTGCAACAAACGGCTATTCACTATAGCAGGACATTTAGCGAGAGTAGTATGAAACTGAACAAATGCTGTTGGAATGTCAGAATTCTTTGTGATTTTGAAAAAAGTTTCGCGCCAGAACGATGAATGGCGCTGCTTATGAAGGAGTTACAAGGAGTATTAATTGATATAACAACTATGTATGTAACACATCTATGAAGCTCAGAGTTCCTCTAGCATGTGGCCGATGCTTGTTTTTTTTTCTACCTGCACCAACCACGGAATCCGCATCATTTTCTTTCTATGAGACTATTCAAAGTATCATTGTTTCTAGTGATTTCAACGCATGACATCGACAAGGTTAACAGTACGTGTTTACACCTGTTGTATATCTGTTCAGAATTTAATTTTCTTTTCTTTAATAGGTTCTTGCGTCAAAAGTGTAAGCATAAAGTCACATGGACATCAGTCCGCCAAAGTTTGAATGGCAAAGGTAAAGTATCAATGTAATAATGTCGCGAAACTGAAAGATGTTGCAATTTTCATGGCTTTGAATGAAGAATAAAGCACGATTGAGTTTGATGATATTTTGGAAACGTTTCAAGATAACGCATACAGTTCTGGAGTAGAGATCCTCTGGAGAAGTATGTACACAGGAACCGGTTAGATCGCAATAATTTAGATATAAAGACTCTCTGGGAGACTAGACAGGTTCTCAATGAAACACTTTCGATTGACAAGCTCAAAAACCACAGAGTCGCTGAAAGAAACTGTATGTAACAGAATAGGGTTCTACAGATGGGGGCTTCGGGGAATAAAGAATGACAGTGTATTTGCAGAAGTTAAAGACACAAAAGCCTTAGTAGCTTTCTTGGGTGTTTGAACCAAACTCTGCTCTTTTTGTACTTAAGCTCTTCAGAAGAAAAGTTAACTCTCATCAAAGATTCGGATATAATCAGAGAATCCTGGAGGCAACAATAGGAGGATTTGTTTTAAACTCATCAGTTGTTGATAAAACCGTCATCAGCAGTCTATCTTAACTCTATATTCTTCATCACATGGATGAGTTACCTTCAGGTGATCAGGTATTCCAAGCCATTGAAAAATTAGAACGCAAGAAGGGCACCAGTCTTTATTCCCTTTGGGTTGCTCAAACACAGATGCAGGAATGTAACCAATGCATTCCACATGTTGATCAAAAAGGATTTAAATTTAAGTCGCAAATGTTTATGACATACATTTAAGTTCTGAGACATTGTGTTGAACAAAGATGGCGGCGTAGTTCAAATCAGTAAGCAAGATGGTGACCAAGAATCAAATGCGGTCCGTAGCGTAGTTAACCTGTTAAGTTCTGAGATATTGTGTTGAACAAAGATGGCGGCGTAGTTCAGATCAGTAAGCAAGATGGCGACCAAGAATCAAATGCGGTCCGTAGCGTAGTTAACCTGTTAAGTTCTGAGATATTGTGTTGAACAAAGATGGCGGCGTAGTTCAGATCAGTAAGCAAGATGGCGACCAAGAATCAAATGCGGTCCGTAGCGTAGTTAACCTGTTAAGTTCTGAGATATTGTGTTGAACAAAGATGGCGGCGTAGTTCAGATCAGTAAGCAAGATGGTGACCAAGAATCAAATGTGGTCCGTAGCGTAGTTAACCTGTTAAGTTCTGAGATATTGTGTTGAACAAAGATGGCGGCGTAGTGCAGATCAGTAACCAAGATGGCGGCCAAGAATCAAATGCGGTCCATGGCGTAGTTAACCTGTTAAGTTCTGAGATATTGTGTTGAACAAAGATGGCGGCGTAGTTCAGATCAGTAACCAAGATGGCGGCCAAGAATCAAATGCGGTCCGTGGCGTAGTTAACCTGTTAAGTTCTGAGATATTGTGTTGAACAAAGATGGCGGCGTAGTTCAGATCAGTAACCAAAAATGCGGCCAAGAATCAAATGCAGTCCGTGGCGTAGTTAACCTGTTAAGTTCTGAGATATTGTGTTGAACAAAGATGGCGGCGTAGTTCAGATCAGTAACCAAGATGGCAGCCAAGAATTAAATGCGGTCAGTGGCGTAGTGTACCTGTTAAGTTCTGAGATATTGTGTTGAACAAAGATGGCGGCGTAGTTCAGATCAGTAACCAAGATGGCGGCCAAGAATCAAATGCGGTCCGTGGTGTAGTTAACCTGTTAAGTTCTGAGATATTGTGTTGAACAAAGATGGCGGCGTAGTTCAGATCAGTAACCAAGATGGCGGCCAAGAATCAAATGCGGTCCGTGGTGTAGTTAACCTGTGAAGTTCTGAGATATTGTGTTGAACAAAGATGGCGGCGTAGTTCAGATCAGTAACCAAGATGGCGGCCAAGAAATAAATGCGGCCCGTGACGCAGTAAACAGCGAACTGATGGAATCCAAAATTCAACAATTTTTATAATAATTTTGGGACGTTTTCATTGGTTGTTTAGCACAGCCGTTGGTTATAAAAATGATTGGCGAATCTCCTAGCGGCTTCGGCTGCAGGGAAACAGGTTAGTACAAGTCAAGGATTCGTCACTTGATACTCAGCCCAACAGGTGAGGGGCCGGGAACCCGACCAGCACCTGTTGGACTGAGGTACACCGCCTGGGTAATACCTAGGAGGTCCACCCTTCCAGGCCTTGCCACCGGGCTTTCCGGTGGGGCAAGTTTATTGCTTGCTGCCTGAGGCGCCCCGACCGGGGAATGCCGACGCGGTTACTCAGGCAATTTTTAAAATTGCAGGAGTTCCCCTCCTTTAGGGGAGCCTGCGGGTATCCCACTTTCCAGGCCTTGTGCCACATTTTGCCGATGTGGGCGGCAATTAAATATATACCCCCATTAGAAATCAAAAACATTTTACAGCTACTTTATACTGATGCCGATTTTGTCCCCATTCACAACGATATTATTTTCAGCAGTATTTAACGCCTATGGCTTAACTATAAGCATTAAGAAGACAAAAGTAATGTTTACCTTGCACCTACGTAGGTCTCTATACATCGAACAAAATATCTATGTGAAGTAAAAAAGGCAAGATTTTATGGACATGTTTGTGTACTTAAGTAACGCAATCTCTAGATATGATTCCCTAGATTTTTTTTTACATGGAGTTCACCACTTATCAAGGCCCAATGGCCACTCAGGGATAAGGGTTATTGTGTGTACCGTAATCAAATAGATAGTGTAGCAATATAATTGGAGAATTGGTAAGGTGTCATTACTTAGGGGGGGGCGGTTCATCAGGAATTTGTTTGTGTTGGACTTGAAGACATGCAGGTTGAAGTCGGGAGGGAAACAGGAAAGCGGACCAGATTTCCACAGGCGTGCAGTTCTAAGAAAGAAGCTTTGTTCATGGAATCAACATTTTGATTTAGGCACAGATAGGGAGTGGGGAAAATTATTGACGATGGTTTCAGCTAGTCGGGTGTTTTTTTAGGATGGAGCTCAGACGAGCACCTGCCATGGAAATAACGATAGAACAATGACAGGCTCGCTACGTCACTTCTGTGGGAATGAGGTTGCAGGGTAGAGTAAAGGGCACCCCCACCAACCCATGGAGTCTATTTTGTACTCCGTCAAGGCAGGATAGGCTGTTTTTTGCAGCCCCCGCCCAGATGTGGCAGCAGTACTCCATCTTTGGACGTACTTGGCTCCTATATAGATAGAGAATTGCATCAGTAGTGAGATATCTTCTGGAGCGGCAGAAGGATCCCACCATTTTCCCAGTGACCTTGGCCACAGACTTGATTTATGTGTTCCATTTAAGATCAGGTGTAAAGGTCAAACCCAGAAGCTTATCAAATCCTGGGGTCTCCCTTAGACGAGAGCCACCCATTTAAATTGATGCCAGATGGGGATCAGAGCGTTTATAATGTAAAGATAGGAGCTTGGTCTTAGATGCATTAAAGGTAACCAGCCACCTCTTTCCCCACTGTACCACGCGCTCAAGATCAGAGGAGAGAGAATCAGAGAGAACATCATCATTTACAGCCTTTGATGTGTTGCCATAGATGGTCGTGTCATCAGCATAGATGTCAACGAAAGATTTTAGTATGTGTTTTGGGAGATCATTGATGTAGATCAGGAAGAGAGTTGGGCCCAGTATGGACCCCTGAGGGACTCCAGCATTAATACTGTGGGCCTCTGATTTCTGCCCATCAACAACTACTCTTATGACCCTATCTGAGAGAAATGATAGAGAAAACATTTCCAGTTATACCGTAGCTGGAAATCATGTGAAGAAGGCCTTTATGCCAAACCTTGTCGAAGGCCTTTGATATGTCGAGAGCAATTGCCCTAGAAATGAAGGCTTTGTCGAGAGATTCGCTAATCCTATGAGATATAACCGTTAGCACATCTGCTGTAGATCTAGCAGAGCGGAAACCATATTGCATGTCACTTGCAAGGTTGTTTCTGCTGAGGTGGTTGACTACTTCTCTATTTATTGTGGATTCCAGCAACTTACTCATGACACACAGGAGACATAGGTCTTTACTGATAGGGGGATGACTTATCACCTGAATTCTTAAATACAGGGCATACTGATGAGGTTTTCCAGGGTGTTGGAAAGCACTTCTCCTTTAGGCAATGCTTAAACAGTTTGGAAAGTATGAGAGCAAGTTCTGGTTGTAATTTTTTTAACACTATAATTGGAATACCGTCGGGACCAGTTGCTTTACTGGAGTCAAGGTTCTTGATTATCTTGGCGACCTCACGCACAGATATTTGTATGTTGCATAGCGTGTTGTCTGTTATAGGAGGGAATATGGGGAGTAGATGGCCTTCGTCGCACAGGGTAGAATTTTCCGCAAAGTTTTTGGCAAATAGTTTGGCCTTGTCGGATGCTGTCGAGATGACCTCTGGTCCATTGATAATGGTTAGGATAGAGCGCACGTTTCTGTTCAAGATCCTATTTGCTATTTGCCAGAGCTGGTGGGAACCAGGCCGCTGCTTAGCTACTTTGGACTTAATGGATTGCGCATATAGCTCCTTTGCATTTTTATTACTCTTTTACAGTGGTTGTTGGCGGTTCTGAAAGCAGCTTTAGTTTCAGTGCATCTATTACGTTGGTAGCTATGGAAAAAGTGATTTCTGTGTGCGATGGCAGCAGCACATTCGGGGGAGAACCATGGCTGGCTGTTAGGTTTTTGTTGGAATTTTTTGGATGGTATGATTCGGCCTATGTCCACAAGATGTGCTTTCTTATTCAATAGGCCCACGTATCATTTTAAATACGAGGAAATCGAATGTGGTGTGATTGTGGGATCTGTGTTAAAACCAAAATCGACTTGTGTATTTTCTGTTTAACTTTGCAGCCACCATAAATCAGAAACGATTTGAGACCAAACGGAAATATAATAAAAGCTGATTGCATCATTCTATTTCTCTAGAAATTACCTGATTTTTTAGGGAAACAAACTACTATTATAAAAATAAGAGATCTTTTTAAGTGGAGTAATGAGATCTCATGCTTATCTTGATTGATTACAAAATAGACTTCGGAATCTAGTAAATGCGTATTTGCTTTCCTTCCTACAACCTTACAGAAGAGACGTCGATTGGCTTTCTCTCTCACGAACTCTCTTCCACTCTGCTTCATCGATATTGTCAAATAAGATGCTCGAATAAAGCTCAGATGTTTTTGTTTTTTGTAAAAGGATCGGAGCAAAAATTGGTCTTATTCTCACAAAGAAAAAATAATTTCGTTTCTTCTTCCATGTGCTTAACGCCGGGCGAAATTTTTATGGACAGAACCTGATTGCAAGGGCTTCCTACTTGTATAACCACATTACCGTGGGACTGCTTCCCTAGTGTTATAGCATTGTCATCGTCAGCTCCAATGCCAACAGATTCTTGTTATAAACCGGTCAGCTAATCAATGTAAATACTCCCCTAATGTTCCTCACATTTCGGCTTATAAACATTCATTAACACTTATGATCGAGTGGCTTTTGGCCATGATATGTGGGATCCTAACAGTAAAAGAATATTAGAAATAATAATTTTCATTGCATGTGCCTATGGAGAAGGCGTTGATAGTCTCTCTCTGCTCTATCGTTATTTTCATATAAATTATTCGAATGAGCTCGAATTTGTTTTCTTTTTTAAAAGGTTCAGAGCAAGAACTCGACTTATTCCCAAAGAATATTTCAATCACCAAGTCTCAATACAATAACTTTAAATATGTTTGTTATTCTTCAATATTCTAATCATATTCTTATGATTTTCTTTAAAATTAATTAATGCAGATCATGTCAGATCATATTCCGCAAAAAATCAATAATACCAAAATTTTAAGATTTTTCTAAAAATATAATTTATTTTGCTTTTTCGCTTTAATTTTAAGAATATGCAATCATATTTTAATTATTTATTTTTTGCGATTGTAGCATCGGGAATTTATTTTAATATAATCTAGAAAATGTTTGAAAAAAATTGATTTGTATAAAAAATTCTTGCGCTAATTTTGTCTTGGGTTTGTGAAGGAAAAACTAAAATAAACGAGGATCTATTCATGAATCGTATTTAGAAATTCTTGTCAAGCGAAATTACCTGATCGTTCGGTTCCAAACGAGTGTGAAGATTAAACGAAGCTGTCTCTTGTAGTTTGTGTCAAAAACCAACTGAGACGGAAAAATATGATAGTTGGCAGGGCGGACGAATGTTTATTTTATCAAAAGTATAGAGCATTTTCATAAAATGATACCAGGACACTTAGAAATCTACTAAAGTATATTAAAATTATATTTTCACTTACCGCTAGGTTCAAAAACACCTTTCTACACCCTTATCGTCGGCGTCGCCAGGAATGCAGGTTTTGCTTTGCACGGATATAAAACAATCGGACGCCGATGTTAATGTAGAAATGTTTATTTAATAAGAGACAAGAAAAAATCAGAGCAACTGGTTAAAGAAGAAAAAGGCAGTTGTATAGATAGATGGAAAGCTCGCCCGTTCTATACAACTGCATTGTGTGTGCACCACTCTTTGAGAATATGTATTGTTTTATTGAAATCTCGCCAGCTAAGAAAGATAATATCTCAACAACAAAAAGTATTCGCTTTCTCGACTTTAAATTTTCTATCTAAAATACTCTCCGTATGTAACACATTTTTACAATGAAGTCACCATTTGTAAAACCCGAAGCAACTCGAGGATAAGGGTTAATGAGTTTACGGAGGTCAGCGGGAAATCGTGGTAGAAATTGTATAGAATGTGATTATGTAAGGAGACAGCTCAACGAGAACTTGTTTACATTGAACTTGAAAACGACCATATTGTAGTCAGCTGGAAAGCAGGCCAGCGAAACAGAGTTCAATAGGCGGAAAATTACAGAAAATAAGCTTTGATCATGGAATTTGCGTTTATATTAAAGCACAGATAGGGAGTAAGAGAAAATTGTTGATAAAGGTTGTAGCTAGATGAATGTTTTAGTGAATGTTTAAAAATGGTGGTACCATAAATTGAACTTCATACAGCCACTTATAATACAAATAACGAGGGGACATAGACTCTCAATGTCTTTTATGTGGGAAAGAGGTTGCAAAGAAGAGATAAGGACATATCCTACAAGGTTTCGAATCTGGTTTGAACTCTGTCAAGAAATATGGAATCAGTACTTCATTTTAGGACTATCTGGCTATTATACATGTAAAAGACTGTGTTGGGAGGGAGATACTTTCTGGAGAGATAGAATGATGCAATAATTTTTTTCGGTGATTTTTATTTAAAATCAGGAATGATGATCAGGCCTAAAAGCTTGTCAAAACAGAAAGTTTATTTGAGACGAGTGTCATTCATATCAGTTGTGGCCAAGTAGGGATCAGACGGTTTATGGTCACATAATAGAAGCTTGGTTTGGGATGCGTTTAAATTAAACATCTTTTCCCTCATTACGTGCGCAAGGTAGAAGAAAAGAAACCCTAACCCGATCTTGATTGCTGTTGACCTTTGAAGTGGTGCTATAGGTGGTCGCTTGCGTATATATCAACGAATGAACTTCGAATGTGATTTGTGAGATCATTGATGAAGATAAGGAAGCGAATTAGGCCGATGATAAATCCTTGAGGGGCAGCGTTGACTTATTAAAATATCATATAATAGAAGAGAGATAATAGGATGAGGGTAGTTAAGGAATCTGAGTTACTGATAGTATAAGGAAAGAGTGCATAGAAGTCAAAACGAGGTTCTAAAATTGTGAAAGATTAGAGGTGGGATAAACATCTTGACGCTTCCCCTCATAAACTAGGAAATATACCCAGGACCGATTTGGAGGAAGAAATAAGTATGTGGTTAAATAAAGAATAGAAACAGAGAAATTATGAATGCAATAATATAAAAATTGGTACTTTTGCAAAATTTGACCCGAATTTTCGTGAATTCCCGTCAAGCATGGATCGGGCGAGACCGGCAATTATCGGTGTTAGCCGAGCGTCGTAACAGACGCAGACTAATAATAATAAAAAAAAAACAAAGCGGAAAGAATTAAAAGGCAAATAATCAAAAATAACAAAAAAAAAACTACCTTGAAAAATGAAAATATGTTTATTTCATTTTAGTATTTATTCTTTATTTTTTTGTTTTTTCCAAAATATTTATCAACAGAAAGTTTGTTTTTTTTCCTCCAAGAAAAGATTTTTTAACTGTATAATTGTTAGGTGTAAGTACAAGTTTTTGTTTTGTTTTCTTTTTTGTAACCGTATTTTTGTTCTTGTTTTTTCATTTTCAAGACTTGTTCAATAAAGTTCTTTTGGTGGCACTGCCCATTTGCACATCTCCAGGAGAAACCATCCTTTACACACGATCTTTTTTAAGCAAACATTTGTGTTTACACTTGTTGCGCCTCAATTTCTTCTCCTGACTATATGAGATTGTCTGCATCGATGTTTTCATTTCTTTTTCTAACCTGTATAGATTTATTTTCTAGCCTGTCATTTTTCTGTTTGGTGAGTTTAAAAATAGATTTGTTTGTCAGCTTTTCTTTTCTTTTTTTTTGTTGTTGTTAGTTTAGTCGCTTTCTTACAATTCGAATGTCGTCTACTTCCATTTAGATAGCGTTTTTCATTGGCTAATCAAACTCCCTAAAAATTCAATTAAAAAATAATAAATAATTAATAAATAAGTAACTAATCAGAAAAATAAAAAGTCGCCTCCGTCCCCTTAATATCACCTTAAAAATTACTAAAAACATAACAGAAAAAAATTAAATAAATAAAATAAAAAGTCGTGTTAACGTTTCAACATTTGAACAACGCTCGGCTGACACCGATGATTGCCGGTCTCGACCGATCCATGCTTGACGGGAATTCACGAGAATTAGGATCAAATTATGCAAGAGTACCAAAAAATTAATATAAAGTAAGATCAAAAGTGAAGTAAAAATACAGGCAAAATATATTAAAATAAAAATATTAAAAACTAAATCAAAATATAAAAAAATAAGAAATAAGAAAAAGAAAATAAAAGAACGAAAGAGAGACAAACAAAATCAAAAAAAAGTTAAAGAAAAAAGAAAGAGGAAAATATAAAAACGTGAGGCGCTTAAAATACGTTTAAAATAAAGTGTGCTAACGATGTGGTATAGTAATTAAAGTGGAAATAAATCTAATAAAGAAAGTAAGAGTTATCGCCTTTCATAAATCCTGGAGAAAGACTTTAGTTCCACATGAATATTGTTTAACACATAAATATCGTTCTGTAATTAAATTTCTGCCACGAATAAATTGTATTCAACTTAAAATGAACTTGTCTACTAATTATTTGAATTTCATAATTCCGACATCCCCATTATTCCGGACACAGCACGAGGAGAAAAATAACAGGGGAAAACTATATATCTAAAATAAACCTACGTATGATAAATGTACAATAACAGAATCTTATAGCGGCTAATTTACAAAAGAAAGGTCTCCTCAAACGAATGCGAATCGTTTCCAAGATCTTCAGGTGATAATCGGAATACGCACGACTACAAAATGGTAAATAGGTCAATGTGGAAGTTCGTAACACAAGACGGGTTTAAAGCAAATAATCTGCGATTAAAGATGTTTTCACCAGAACGTTCGTTGATATGTAGGTCCCATTCCTGATTCTGCTAGGTATGTGCTGTTGAACTAAACTATCCAAGCTTAACGACGTTTCACCCACGTAGCCGGTACTGCAACTACTTTTGAATTGATAAATTATATTATTTTATTATGGGTGAAATCTTTTCGAGAGGATACCATTAACGGTCTTGTAGAAAACACAACACGTTCTTTGGAAGCAAAATAGACTTTTCGACTGGTGAGCTGATTTGCTAGGCAAATTTCTCGTTAACTTACTCTAGCCCTCGTAAACGGATATAAAAACTTTTAATAACAGTATTAGTTTGTATTTAGTAAGAAAGCATTTATTTTTTGGTTCATTGACTGAGTTAATTATACCAAGAGAGTATCAATTATTGGATAAAGTATCCGTAATCGTTTTAAATTCTTCATCCAATTTTACCTTGGAATAAATCATAAAAGTGCGATGAATTAGGGTCCAAACTAAATTAATTATTCGTTTTGTAGGGAAAAACTATTCCCAACCTGTAAACGTAGGTCTTCAATATATTCAAGTAAGGTAACACGATAGAGTTTTGTTACCAGTAGATCAATGGAAAGCTGAACCAAAGTTACGCTCTTCTTCATAAGTATACTTTAACGAGTGTGTGCATATAATTCAGTTAGGAAAAATCAACTATTTGCCTCTGTGTCATCATTAAAGAAAGAAAATATAATGTGTGTCGAAAATATAATAAAGGTTTTGCAGATGAAGACAATAATTATTCCTGTTATTATTGTTCGCCATTGTTGGTCCCAGAACTGGGCTCATGGATATTCCGAAAGATCTTCACCAGCAAATAGGTGGGATCATGAATATCAAAACTAGTTTCCCTCCTAATAACAACACACACACACACACACACGCACACACACACACAACTATATATATATAGGTATATATTCAGGCAGACATTATTAAAAATAAGAGAGAGCTTCTATTAAGTGGTACTTTTTTATTTTTTCAATTTTTCATATTATCTTTTTTGTATCTGCATCAAACATGGATCTAAAATCCAGGCATTTTTCTTCTCGAAGAACTTTTCGTGAAATGGTAGAGGGGTCTGTGTGGTAGGGGTAAGTGAGGAAAGCCTGCCTTTCTAGAGTGAGTGGTAGTGACAGGTTAGTGTGATGGAACGCGAAGGAGTTATGCGAAGCATTTGAGTATATTGGTACTGTTCTGAAATGTGACCTGTTTGAAGGTAAGTTTTTGCATTTTGATATATATATATGTAGCCTCTTGGATTTGTAGTTTTTTACCTTCGTTTCATGGTGCGACAAAGTCATAAAATCACATGTAATTATTATATTGTTCGTATTGCCATCCTTACTTAGGGATAGTAGTAGGAAAGGGCCGTTGTTTTTATGACTTGAAACAATACTATATATGATTATGATAGCGTGTGTGTTATCTATTTTGTGTGTCATGATTACATCCGAGTGACTATTGTTTAATTATGGATTCCCATTTCTTATAAGTTTTGGTTTCGATTTCGATTATAGCTAATGGTACTCCAGTGATCCATTTTTTAATAAATAATTTTATCAAGAATTCTTCATAAATTTTGGGTTCAATTTCGATTATAGTTGAAAGAACTCAAGCTGATACACCAAAGTCATATGGATATATTTTTTTGATTTTGAAATCGCAACTTTATGATATAAAAAAATCGACATTCAAAGTGTTCAAATTTATAAAAAAAAATCGATAGTCAAGGTGTTCAACTTTATAATATATAAAAATAAATTTCAAGAAGCTTCACTTCAGTGCTACTAATATAAGAACATTTGTATTTGAGTTTTAAATTAATCATGTATTTTTTCAGATGCAGCCAACCCTTCAAACGTACAACTAACAGAAAAGATAAAATGTGGGGTTATTTCAAAGTTAAATGTTGTGCTAGCATTAATCGAGGATTTGAAAAATTAAATTCGAATACAATTTGTTGCAATTCCAAATGAAGTATTTATCAATGTTATCGAATTTTTGGACTTTATCGGCTGCATTTGGAGAATGAAGTAAGGTAGATTTTTTTTAATTACATTTTCACCCCAAACAAGGAACATTGCCACTTTGGTGTAGGGGGATACTATCAGGGGCATAAGCTACAGGGGCACTATGTTGGGATTTGGGCAGCAAGACGGCAGTTCACGTTACACTTGAACTTCTGCATGTCAGTACATTTAGGGAAACAGGAACCTGGAATGGAATTCCAGAGTCTAGCGGTTCTGGGGAAGAAACTACTGGAGTAGAAAGATCTTTTACATCTAGGGATCTCTACTGTGTGGGGGTGGGATTTAGCTGCCTGTCGGGTTTGTCGAGGGTGTCTACGTCGTGGAGCACGTGTTTGCAGTTCGTCAGAGCATTCACCATTAAATACTTGTAGAACAGGCAGATGCAACGTTTCGTCGATGGGACAGAGGCTGAAGCTTAGATGCCAGTTCAGGGTCTATCAGATTGGCGACTCTCTTTTGAACCTTGTCTAGGTGCGAGAGACTAGTAGCAGATGCACCGGCCCAAATGTGACAACAATACTCCATACATAGGCGAATGATGGCCTTATAGAGGAACAGGATACTTTCAGGTGTCAGTAGTTTTCTAGCACGGTAGAGAGAGCCTACCTTTTTCGCAGCGGCCCTGGCAATGTTTACAATATAACTGTTCCAGCTCATGTTTCCTGTGAACGTTAGGCCAAGCAGTTTGAAAGATATACTCTCAGACAGGGAGTCACTGGCCATTGCTATTGGTGGTAGAGAAGGTTTCTTGTAATTATTGAAGGAAACCAGTTTAGTCTTGGCAGCATTGAATGTGACCATCCATTTATGTCCCCATTCCACTACAGATTGGAGGTCATCCTCTAGTGTTTTTGCCATTTCTTTAGATATGTGTCCATTTGTTTTCCTGTCATGCCTCTTATAGAGTGTAGTGTCATCAGCATATATATCCATCTCAGAGGCAGTTTTGTCAGGGAGGTCATTAATAAATATTAGGAACAATAGAGGTCCAAGGATAGACCCCTGAGGCACTCCCACATTTATATCACACTGTTTAGATGTACGACCATCGAGGACAACCTGGATTTTTCTCTTATCTAAGAAGGAGTTAATTATGTTAAGTATTCTACCAGTGATACCGTATGAGTTTGAACATTTACGAACACGGACGGAATGAGAGAGCAGATTTATCTACATGACAATAAATAATAAGTTTTACATTAATTTATTTATTTTACTCATTAATTGAACTCCTTAGGATTGTATATTTTGAAAGAGACATATGCACAAAATGCATCAGTAATGAAAAGTCAAAAAGGAGTATATCATTTTCGGACATTCTATTTATATATTTAGTGGTGAAAAACGTCACCAGAGTGATACTAGGATGAACGCCTTGAAACGATTTGTTAGTAGAATTTCACTGACGTGTTCATTTTTTATTACTAATATATTAGTTATTCGTGCGTAAATTATCGATAAAAAAGAGATAAATAACATCAGGAAATAATGATTAAAAAAAATTCAATTTGAATTCATAATCCTTGAAGTTGAATCATTTCGAATGATGCAAGTTTAGTTATGTTAATCACATTATTCAACTATTCCGAATTGACGGCTTAAAATATTAGGTCAATGCGATTTTTCTGATGATATTATTTTCGTAAAGTGAAGAGAATTTTGGCTTAATTATGTTTCAGACGCTAAAATCATAATCACTGAATCCAGGTGTAATAAATAAATAAATAAATAATTTTCGTTCTAATTTAACTTTTGAAATTTATATATATATATATATATATATATATATATATATATATATATATATATATATATATAAGTATAACATGATTTTTTTTCAATTATATTTCGCATTTTGTATCTACTAATACTTTTCGTTTAGCAGCTTAATATTTGTTACGTATAACAACACATCATACATAAAAAATAAAATTATGATTACGTAATATATCTATTTTTACCAAGCAGTTATTTCCACATGTATAAAAATCCAACACATTTTTTACAGAAAGTCTAGCATGAAGAGCTGCTAATGAAAATTAAATTGTGCGATATAATTCGAGAAATACTAAATATACTTAGATCCTTCTTAGACAATAGGACCATACAGGTTGTCATCCAAACAGCGTAACATTAATGCGGTAGAAACTCAGGGGTCGATTCTTAGACCACTACCATTTCTGATATTCATTCACGACCTCCCGTATAATATTGTGCCCGAGATGTGGTATATTTCCTGATAATACAACGCTCAATAAAATGCATGAGGAACAAAAGGCATATACACAAAATTAAAACTGCGAGAAAATCCTTAGAAAATGACCCCCAGACTGTAGTGGAATGGGGTCGTAAATGGATGGTAACATTTAATGCTAGTAAAACTAAGCTGCTCTCCTTCAAGACGCTCCCCAACTACCGATATTCATGACAAATAACCCACTTTCCTATGAATGTCTCTTTCAAACTCCTTGACTCACAGGAAATATAAAGTGGAACAAATACATTAAAGACATTGCGAAGACTACTGCAAGAACAGCGAGTTTCCACTATCGTGCAAAAGACTGTTAATACCTGAGAGTATCATATATCCCTACACAGCCACCATTTGCCTATTCATTGTGTAGTTTAGCTATATATGGGCTGGTGCATCTTCTACTAGTATTTTCCTCTTGGATAGGTTTTTAAAAAAAGTCTTTAATAGGAATTATTATGTCAACTAAATTCCACCTCTCGTCCCATCGCCGCAATGTTGCATCCCTGTGCCTGTTTTACAAGTATTTTAATGAAATGTGTTTAATGATCTCATTGCACTTGTTCTCCCTCGACGTACAAACCCGCTTAGCAACAAAATCACACCCCTTCTCTGCTGAGGTCCTAAATTATGGAAATCTTTCTACAAGAGGCGTGCAATAAGTAATGCCCCTGACCCACTTTCAGTTGTCTGATCTAGCTGAAATTTTGCATGTGCAATGATTTATATCTACAGGTTATGTGGCAAATTACAGCTCGGAACTAATTGTGGTTTCTGTTTTATAGGTGTTTGAACTGAGTCAGGTGCAAAATGGAGCCTCTTGAAGGCGGGCAGTGATCCGGTTTTTGTATTTGAAAGGACGCACACCACAGGATACTTTTGATGAAATAAAAGAAACTTATGGTGATAATGCCGCATCATATGAACTTGTAAAACGCTGATATTGTGAATTCAAACATGGCTGGAAATCTGTGGAAACAGCTCAAAGACCTGGTCGCGCCCCTTCTTCCACTGATCAGGCATCTGTCAGTCAAATTGAGGTTGCCATTTTGGAAGATCGGCGCATTACTATTCGCCAAATAGCCCAAGATGTCAAGATTAATACAGGGTCTGTGGAAACTATCATTCATGACAATTTGCATATGCATAAGGTGTTTGCCAGATGGATTCCCAGATTGCTCACACCATTCCAGAAGCGTGAACGCGTCAAGTGCTCGAGGATGAATTTGGAGATGTGTCAAGAAGATGAGTCAAAGTTTTTCAAAAGACTGATTACACAGGATGAAACCTAGGTCCATCACTATGATCCAGAGACCAAATCCCAGTAAATGCAGTGGAAGCACTTGGACTCACCACCTCCAAAGAAGGCAAGGGTGCAGCCCTTCGCTGGTAAGGTAACGCTCACAGTCTTCTGGGACCAGAACGGTGTAGTGATGACAAATTTTCTGACAAAGGGTACCACAATTACAGGACTCTATTATGCTTCACTTTTGAGGAAATTAAGGGAAGCTATCAAAATCAAGAGGCAGGGCAAGATCAGCAAAGGTATCCTCCTGATGCAGGACAACGCTCCGGTCCACAACTCGCATGTCGCCAGATCAGAAGCACGGGCGTATGATTATGAACTCTATCCCCAACCTCCCTACTCTCCTGACCTTGCACCCTCTAACTTTCAACTCTTCCCAGCCATGAAGTTGTTTTTGAAAGGAAAACGTTTCCCAGATGATGCAACCTTGATTTCTGAAGTCACATCGTGGTTGGAGGACCAACCTGGGGTGTTCTGGGGTGTTCTACAAAAACGATCCCCAGAGCTGCCTCAAACGATGGGAGCAATACATAACTCTGAACTAATTGTGGCTTCTGTTTTATGTAGAGAAAGACTAATAACTGTGCCAAGTTTTGTTGCTTTACTGCTATGGGAAGTGGGTCAGGGCATTACGTATTGCACGCCTCTCGTACTCTAGTAATTTCTTCTCTCGAACAGTTAGACTTTGGAATTCCCTTCCGGATACCTGCTTCCCTGACTGCACTAATATGCAGTAGTTTAAATATAACATAAACAAACATCTACTTAGTCTTTCCTAGGCATGGTTCTATATTATAGTCTTTATTTCCAAGTGGTCATATGCCTTGTTTGGGGGTGAACGTGAGTAGAAAAAATGTAAGATGAAGAATTCGTTTATACAAATAAAAAAAAATATATAGGGAGAGCATACCATAATAAATAGAACATACCATAATAAATAGAATATACCATAATACGTAGAATACATTGAATTCTTGAAAATATAAAAATAAGCATACATTATATACGCATACGAAACAGAGTTCCACAGGCGTGCAGTTCTAAGGAAGAAGCTTTGTTCATGGACTCTACGTTTTGATTTAGGCACAGATAGGGAGTGGGGAAAATTATTGACGGTGGTTTCAACTAGTCCGGTGTTTTTTAAAAAAAGATTGGCGATGGGGACCAGAGAATGGAGCTCACACGGGCTCTTGCCATGGAAATAACGATAGAATACAGATAGGGTCGCTACGTCTCTTCTGTGGGAGAGAGGTTGCAGGGAAGAGAAAAGGGAATCCCCCTCAAGCCACAAAGTCTATTTTGTACTCTGTAAAGGCAGGATAGGCTGTTTTTAGCAGCTCCTGCCCAGATATGGCAGCAGTATTCCATCCTTGGACGTACTTGGCTTTTATATAGATAGAGAATTGCATCAGTAGTAGGATATCTTCTGGAGCGGTAGAAGGATCCCACCATTTTTCCAGCGACTTTGGCCACAGACTTGATGTATGTGTTCCATTTAAGATCAGGTGTAAAGGTCAAACCCAGAAGCTTATCAAACCATGGGGCCTTCCCTAGACGAGACCCATCCATTTCAATTGATGCCAGATGGGGATCAGAGCGTTTATGATGTAGAGATAGGAGCTTGGTTTTAGATGCATTAAAGGTAACTCGCCACCTCTTCCTCCACTTTACCACGCGTTCAAGATCAGAGGAGGGAGAATCAGAGAGAACATTATCATTTACGGCCTTTGATGTGTTGCTATAGATAGTCGTGTCATCAGCATAGATGTCGACGAAAGATTTTAGTATGTGTTTTGGGAGATTATTGATGTAGATCAGGAAGAGATTTGGGCCAAGTATGGACCCCTGAGGGACTCCAGCATTAATACTGTGGGCCTCTGATTTCTGTCCATCAACAACTACTCTTATGAGCCTATCTGAGAGAAATGACTTAATGATAGAGAAAACATTTCCAGTTATACCGTAGCTGGAAATCTTGTGAAGTAGGCCTTTTTGCCAAACCTTATCGAAGGCCTTGGATATGTCAAGAGCAATTGCCCTAGAAATTAAGCCTTTGTCGAGAGATTCGCTATGAGATATAACCGTTAGCACATCTGCTGTAGATCTAGCAGAACGGAAACTATATTGCATGTCACTAAGAAGGTTATTTCTGCTTAGGTGATTGACTACTTCTCTATTTAATATGGATTCCAACAACTTACTCGTGACACAAAGGAGACTTATTGGTCTGTACTGAGAAGGAGATGACTTATCACCTGAATTCTTAAATACAGGGCATACTGATGAGGTTTTCCAGGGTGTTGGGAAGCACTTCTCCTTAAGGCATCGCTTAAACAGTTTGGAAAGTATGGGGGCAAGTTCTGGTTGTAATTTTTTTTAACACTATAATTGGAACACCGTCAGGACCAGTCGCTTTACTGGAAACAAGGTTCTTGATTAGCTTGGCGACCTCATGCACAGATATTTGTATGTTGCATAGCGTGTTGTCTGTAATAGGAGGGAATACGGAGAGTTGATGGCCTTCGTCGCACAGGGTAGAATTTGCCACAAAGTTCTTGCCAAATAGTTTGGCCTTGTCGGATGCTGTCGAGATGGCCTCTGGTCCATTGATAATGGTTGGGATAGAACGCAAGCTTCTATTCAAGATCCTATTTGTTATTTGCCAAAACTGGTGGGAACCAAGACGCTGCTCAGGTACTTTGGATTTAACAGATTGAGCATATAGTTCTCTTGCATTTTTATTACTCTTTTACAGTGGTTGCTGGCGGTCCTGAAAGCAGCTTTAGTCTCAGTGCATCTATTACGTAGGTAGTTATGGAAAAAGTAATTTCTACGTGCGATGGCAGCAGAGGAGAACCGTGGCTGGCTGTTAGGTTTTTGTTGGAATTTTTGGATGGTATGAATTGGTCTATGCCTACAATTAGCCATTCGGTCAGGTCTGATACTATAGAGGACACATCCTTTTTAAACATGGAATGGAGAGGTAGATCAGATATGAATGTACGGAAGCTATCCAAGACCGTCATAGAGTATCGGTATACAGTACGGTGGAGAGGTCCCAGAGGTGATAGAACGGAACATGAACACAGCTCAGGGGAAGTTGTGAGGAAAAGGTCTAGAAGGCTTGCGTACTGACCGGTAGTATCGGGCACATGGGTGGGCTCGCGAACAATCTGAGTGAGGTCATAGGCAATGGCAAAATCATGACAGAACCTCCTCTCATCATCAGTCTTATTTGAGAGGGTCAGTCATTCCACATTATGGACATTGAAGTCACCACCAATGTGAATGTTAGCCGAGGGATGAGCAGACAGGATGTGGTCAATTTTCTCTGATATACCCTTAAAGACAGTAACTTCGCTGTTGGGGGGCGATAGAGGGCAAATATATATGCGGTGGTGTAAGCAAGTGCAACACGGAAGCACATATAAGGTAGATTAGGGTCTTCTCTGGAGATATCCTTGCCACACGGGAAGCCACCTTTAATGTAGGTACATATTCCATGCCCGTGGCGATCTTGGAGATCATATTTAAATATTAAGTTAGAGTATCCGTTAATTATGAACTCATCTAGGGAGGTGGTCGGCCTTTTTCCAGTTTCGCTTAGTAAGAATATGTCACGTTTCGCATCGAGAGGCCCCACCAGAGACTACTGCATTGTCCAGAATCCATTCACCAAATGGCAATACAGCAGCCCCAGTTCTTTGCACCTGCTGATAGGACACTCTCCTTAGTGGTTATTCCAAGGTTCGAGTCCCTGACTATCAGGCGGTTAATGGCAGCCCAGATGAAAACGTTTACCTCCAGCACCCTTACTAGTTACATGGCCGCAAGGATAGATATAGAGACAGAAAGTTTCTGGTACTTAAAGGGTTTGTTGGTGTGGGGGTTAAATGCTTTTAACTTTTATTGCTTTTATTTCATTTTATTTATTTTTTTTTTCTTTAGGTACCTCGCGATAGAACCTTCGAAATTCACCTGATAATTACGTTGCAATAATGCAACTTGTGAAGTCAGCTCTGAAGGCACTGATAAGAAGCATACATGTCTTATATCTTAAAGTATATAAGTATTATTTAGATCAATCGGACTACTGTTCTCATTTTTAGTGTAATTTTCACAATGTTTCGGTTAATGTAACCTCCGACCTTCTTCAGGTGTATCTTGTCGCACTCAGGAATGTTTCTGTCAAACTCGGGAATTTGGACAGAATTTTGAGCGGAACCCTTTATTTACTCCACGGGGGAAGAGTGCTCTTGTTCCGTCAGCCATGACTTGCTAGAAGTCCTAAGTAATTCACAATTGTATTTTTCGGTCGCCTACATTGAGAATTGAACCTTAAACCTTCAGGAGAATATCACTGATTTTCCAAGTACTCTAAACATTGCGCGACGGGTCTTTGCGGACAATTCTCGCTCGAAATTCCGGCCAAATTTCCGAGTTCGACAGAAACATTCCCGAGTTCGACAAGATACATCTGAAGAAGGCCGGAGGTTACATCGACCGAAACGTTGTGAAAATCACACATTCAAGATGAGTACAGTAGTCCGATGAATCTAAATAATACGAATACCCAATCATTATCTTAAAAATTCAGAAACGTCACACTAATATAAGAAACCAGAAGAAACTATTTATAAATAAAAAAAAATATCAATGAATCTGGCATGATGGAAAATATATGATAGAGATACAATTATTTTTCAATTATCATAGTCAATTTTCTCGAAAGTAAAAGAGAAATAACTGAGAAAATCTTTAATTGAATTATGTCCCTTAGCATATATATATATATATATATATATATATATATATATACTAGCAAAAGTACCCGTCGTTGATTGGGTTCAAGAAGAGCCTACAGAAAATGGACTCTGATTTATGAAAGTATTATAACTTATGAAAAGGAAGGGTTGTAAAGAGATAGCTTCGAATTTGGGAGTATCAAAATCAAAGCAAAATATGATGAAAGTAAAAATAAAATAGATAATAATAGATAAAATAGATAAACCCCATAATTTAATATACCATACTTGTTCACACTGAAACACTTATCACAATATTCTGTGGATCTATATTAAAAAACCTTGTTAAACTTTGTGACATATTCCCATTCTATGGAGGTCAGGTGTGAACGATTAATTAAATATTATGTGTTAATTCTTATATACGTTTTTTTTTAGTTTATAACGGTTTAAAATTAAAAGACGCTATTCTTATTTATAACGGCATAAGTAACAGTTAATTTAAAGGATCAACATATTTAATTATAAACCCCTCTCATTATATACACTCCTACTACTTTAAATTCCAACGTCCTCTCCCTTCCACTCCCCCTTCTTTTCTAACTCCCCTTCATCTACGATTTTTCCATTCTTATTTGATTTTATTACTTAGTCCATCTATAAATTCTGACGATACTAGTTGAATATTTCCTTTCTTTGAGGATCTTCCTCTAGCTGAAACAATATGCAAACTCATTCTGGACACACAGTAATAAATTTCATATATATATATATATATATATATATATATATATATATATATATATATATATATACACGATTTAACGGATTACTGTGTGCATTACAGAAAGTATATACAACTCTCAACACTGGAAAATCCAAGTATCATAATATCCTAATTATACAGACTATCTTATGTAGCTTTTCAACACCTTGGCAGATTCATTCAGTCGTGATAATAAAATGATATATTGCATTCTAGAAGCAACATCATTATCATAATCGCAATATCTTTAGAAGAAACGGGTACCTATTTTTCCTTTAAATATTTAGTCCTACCGCAACCAACAGTCAACACCGGAAGGAAGTCCATACTTTCCACATCTTCTAGGGTTACACCGCCATTAACTGGCTCACTGAAACACAGATATATTATTAAGTACCCCGTATTAGAATAAAAAAGTAAAGTCTCACTCAGGAAAATCCGCTTCCTCCGATTGGCTAATTGTTATATTCCGGAATTGCATCATTCTAAGCGAACACTTCAAAACATTACATTATGGCGTCGAATAAATACATTAACCTTTCAGGTTATATTAATTTCTTTTTTATTGGAAACTACATATATTTTGGGTTTTGTTTGTATATGTAATTTTCTATATTTTATGCCGTAAACCGGTGTCGTTTAACAACTAAATACTAATGATAATCTGCTTTTTAGGGCCTAATGCGTTTGAACAGTATTTGAAAAACATATTTTACGGCATAACCCAGCGTAGTATAAACGCCCCAAACCTACCCCTGCGAAGAACGGATTCTGAGGTTGTGGGTGTTTATTTTGAAAGTCGTTCTTCTACATTCTTGTTCCTTCTTTTCAGTCTTTCTTTGTTTTCATCAAAACAAACAAACTTTAGTGTTTAAATTTGTTTTTTATAACTTTTTCTTTGATTTAGCGAACACATATATGTTGGTTTTTGATTCTGTATGAATTATTAGTTTGCTAATTTTACAACGTAACCCGGCGTCGTTTAACACTTAACAACAAATTATAGTCTATATATTTTGGGCCTAAGTATTTTTATACGCCATAATATACGGAAGTATAAACACCCCCAACATACCAATGTTAAGAACGGCTTCCGAGATTGAGGATCTTCTTCAAATTTTGCCGTCTGCTCGCTCGCTTCTCTTTTTGCTCACTCTGTATAGTCCGCACGAAAAAAAACGGGATTTAAACTGCAAAAATACCCATTAACCAATATATTAGGATATATTACTTTCTTTTCTCATTCTGATCGCCTACACTTTTTTTATTTATATATTTATACTTTCCCTCTTTGGACATTCATTATATTCATTTTGCTCTCATGCATTTACTGAAGAGCAATAATTTAATCATGCGATTATTTAGAAACTAATTACAAACGTAAGGGGCAGATATTGTTTTGCAACTATTACATACTTTCATCTATCAATTTATTAATAGATGCTGTTAGAAAAAAACACTTCTCTATAGAAAGCAATAGTGCTAAAAACAAATACAGACATAATAATCGCTCAAATACATAAATTTAACTACTGATAATTTTAATCTTTCATAAATACTGGCAACTTATTATGAATAAGTCAGCATGTTCACATGCATGCATCAGTAAAAACAAAATATACATAACGCCTTTAACATTCAATAATACCACAAACATCAACTTCAACACATGATGCAATTCTGCAAAAAGAATATATATATACAGTTGCTTTGAAGTCTTTATAGTCGCTCAAAATTTAAACATTAAATACTGGAACCCTAAAGATTTTCTTCGGTGATCTCTAACAAAAGATTTCAAAATTATATCTATTTTAACACGCATTACTATCTCTTTTCTAACATAAAAAGTAATCAAACATATATTGCTCTTGCTCGGACGGAACACTCTAAAAATGTAAAAACAGAATTGGTTTGGGAATGTAAATATGCGCAAAATTCTGACACGCCACCACCTTCCAACTTAAAACGACCCTTAAAAAACAATTTTCTTTTACGGGTAACAATATTTAATTTTCGATCATGGAGCGATTATCAAGACTTTCATTTAAATTTTATTTATGTTTTCATTTTTAATCATTTTTACGATTAAATTATCTGCTATATATTTTTTCTTATTACTGTTATTTTTGTGTGTTTTTTTATTATTTAAAAAATGTGCTAGAGCTACTTTTAAAGAAAAAATGTCTGCAGTATACCGAGAAGAAAAACGCTGTCCGTTTTGAAAAATGCTGTCATCGGTAGAAGGCAGTAATTTACCTCTCTTTTCGCCCAATATAAATAGTTAATAAACGCCAGTACCTGCAGGTTATCTCACAGAACCAACACTAATCGCCAGTAACCAACACTGCTGTCAAATACAGACAGTAGCTTCTACTAGTTGAAACTAGAAAAATGCCCGAAAGTGGAAGCAAAATTATTACATTTGGACCACAGCCGCCAGTGTCCCCTATTTTCCAGGGACTGCAGTGGCCACCACCAACAACTGCATTTTAATTTGTTTTCGAGGGTGGAGTGCTTTAACGATTCTGTTCTGGATGTGTCATGCTTCCACTGGACAACGCCGGTTAACGACTCCTAGTAGTGTAAAATATATATGAGTGGTTTATTGCTTGTTAAATTAAGAATTATGTTTTGTTTTATTTTCGACAAATATATTTTTTTCTAAAAGCGTTTTCTCTTGAAAAATATAAACAAACTTCGTCTGTCGATACTGACTACTGCGTTTTGTGTTGAAAACAGTGCATAGGACTTATACATTTTACACAGTTTTATTGTAATTGTCTACAAATTATTAATGACTATCCAAAGATAATAAATATCAATTCATCCTGCAACTTGTTTAGCCTGTAAATTGAAAGCAAAACGGTATTGTCCATATAAGCTTAGATGCCAGGGTATATATTCAATTATTATTATAATATTATTATAATTATATACGAAAGGGAATTCAATCAGAATTTCTATTACATATAAGGACACATATCAGAATATAACGTCTCAAAGAAACTGCGAAATAAGACCTATTGAAGAGTAGAGAAAGATATACCTGTAAGCTGACTGACAATTTCGTTTGCATTTAGCGACTTGCTGAGGAGAAACTGTTATAATGCCGTAGAAGTAGTAAATTTCCTTGACCAACAAATGTGTTGATTTATTTTCTGATTTCTTTTGCCGTGTCGTAATTAATATTCATAATTGTATTCACAAGAAGAAGAACCAATGATAATTCAACTGCTGCATCAATACAGCGATCACCTTTTAAACTAGACATCGCTATCTAACGAAACAAGTGTGTGGATGCCCAAGACACGAAGAGTTATTTTTGTCGACTAACAAAATGACGGGCCATCCGCGAGAATGGAAGAAATCTTCCAGTTGCTTTTATGAACACAACGTTGCTTTTATGAACACAACGTTGTTAGTGAACAAAAAACTAAGAAAGAGTTGTGTTTTTTTCTTCTCTATTAAGGAAGGATGGATTAAATGCTGGTTACTCATGACCTCGTAGTATTTTAGAATACGGATTAGTAATTTGTTCTGTATGAACTGTTATCGTTAACATCCTTGTTGCAAATGAACGGACTGTTCTTTTTGTTCTTATCAGAAAGAAAATGACAAAATGACCTAAAATATATTACTTAATTATGTCCCTTGTGCCGCGAACGAAAGGATTATGACTTATTGTTTGCAAAACTTTGCCATTTTGACTTTATGTAACAAACTCAGCGTTGCCAGAAATCTATTGTGTTCAAATTTTATTTTTCAATATTTTTATTTTCTATGACGACGCATTTTGTTGTCAATTCGCGTACATAAATAAAAAAAGAAGACAAGAAACGACAATTTTTACTAACGAGAGTAGAAAATGTACCACAGGTGTACTTTCTGCAACCTCATAATTCTCATAATCATAATCCTTACATTCCGCTGATAAACGAATAATTGTTGTTCTTCAGTCTGAAGTTGTTCACATAACATTATCGTTGGCAAATTTTTGACGTTAGAGAAATATTTGCAAGCAATACATCAAGATACAAGCGTAAAAGATTAACACATTTTAAGTTGTTTACACTGAAACTAGACATAAATCAATTAATAAAATAAATTACGAACACTTCAGTGTCTAGTATAGTAATTAATAATTATTTACCCATGGTAAACAGTTATTTCTGTTTCCTAGATATCGCACACATCTATCGAACAAAAGCAAAGAACACATACAACTCGTATATATTTTACTTGCAATATTTCATCATTTTTGTAAAGATTAGTGGAAAGTCTTCTACAATTTTGTTCTTTAATCTTATATTCCATGAACAATGTTTCTGACAAAGGTGGAAGTACTGCTGTTTTACGTGTCGGAATCTATTCTATTTAACACTTATTAGTGCATGTTTTGTATTTATCTTAAATTACTATTTGTTTTTAGCTCCTTCATGAAGTGGCTTCATACCTTGTCTGGATGGGTTTCCATAAAATAGGACGGGATTCAGCTAAGCTGATTTTTCTGTTTAAGTGTTCATGCAATTATGACTCCCTATTAGCAAATACAAATAAAACAATGAAATATATCTATCTCTCTCTCTCTCTCTCTCTCTATATATATATATATATATATATATATATATATATATATATATATATATATATATATAAGAAGGATATATTTGAAGGATCCGCTTGTAAGCGTCCAAAATATTATCTGTTCATCGGTGATTCCCAAAATGTGGAAGGACGATCGTAGAGATGCCGATATCGATACGCGTGTAATGGCGGAGTAGAGTGATGAAGAAGATGTAGAAAGTGGAAGTTATGTATAGCCAGACGGAGGCGCCGGTACGTCTTTCTGGGGTGAATGCCATGGGAGCCGTTCGCTGCCAACAATTGAGATTAAGAAACAAACCGACACAACACAGGATGTAGAAAAGACAGATGCAAAGCTGATGTGGTTACATAGAGGAGAATCTGATAACAACAAAAGAATATAAAACTGAATCCGTGTCAACTACTGATTTATCTTGCTTACTATCTTTTTCATATCACTTTCTCTCTTCTCATTCTCCCTCTTTCTCTATCCATCTCTCTCTTTCATTCTTTCTCTCTTTCTCTCTCTCTCTTTATATATATATATATATATATATATATAGAGAGAGAGAGAGAGAGAGAGAGAGACAGAGAGAAAGAGAAAGAAAAACAGATAGAAAGGGAGATATATATAGACGGAGATATATACATATATGTATATATGAAGATAAAATACATTATATATAAAAAATGAACAGCTCTTGAGACATGGTACGTGAAAAACAAATCAAAAGGTAAAACAAATTGAATACAAAAATAAATTTAAAAAAAAAATGAAATACACCGATTTTATTCTAATATGCCGTGACCTGAACGAAACCAATAAAACTCTTTTCTTTTTTTTTTTTTGATAATTTATTTTTGTTTTTTCTTTTTTTCCACACAAGCCCACATACACACGAATATGCACATAGACACACGCATAACACCACTCACACTATCCCGATTCCACATATCATTCTTTTAAATAAATATTGAGTTGAAAATTATTGAATTTTTCAATATTGTGATGATTTTGTGTATCATACCTTGTATTCAGCAATGGTTCTTGCATTTTTTTGTCGCACTTTTCGAGATTTAATTCTTACACACTAAGCACAATAATTCAATCGAACTTCAAAATATTTCTTATATATATATATATATATATATATATATATATATATATATATATATATATAGTAAATTATTTATCAATAAAATTTTCAAACAATCTATACAGTTCTATATAGTTTATTCTTGTTTCTTCTTAAGGAACAGACTGGATAATATATATATATATATATATATGTGTGTGTGTGTGTGTGTGTATGTATATATATATATATATGTGTGTGTGTGTGTGGTTGTGTGTGGTTATGTATATATATATATATATATATATATATATAACTACTTAATTTACTCACATAAAATTAATAAACGAAAGTATAGATTAATGCGTAAACTTATTTACAGTACAGGATAGCAAATTTTTCATGAAGGCATAATCTACATGGGTCGTCTAGGTCCCTACACGTGGTAGTTTGTCTTATTATTTTCCATTCAACTAAGCGGACATTCGCCGGTAGTCGAATGGAAAATAATAAGACAAGCTACCACGTGTAGGGACCTAGACGACCCATGTAGATTATGCCTTCATGAAAAATTTGCTATCCTGTACTTTAAAGAACCCCAACATCTATTAAACTGTAGAAGAGAAATAGCAAACAACTGTATTCACAAGATAAAATCTACTCTAGTATAGCGATAAAAAATAGTTTTAAAACTAACAAAAACAATAGAAAATAAACAAATAAATAAGTTAAATAAACATGAATATACATAAACGATAACACATATATGTATGTGTATATATAGATGTATATATACGTGCATATGTGTATGTACACATATATATATATATATATATATATATAAACTAACATTAAAAAAAAACACTAACCTAGTTTTAAAACAGATCAAGAAACTAAATAGAGCACACACAAAGGAACAGGTCAACCAGAGGCCAAATAGGCCTTTGTCCGGTGAGTGCATGTTCATTGGCTGATAGGAAGGGTGCGGTGGATACTAGAAACCTGATTGGCTAACTAAAATCTCAATAGAAGAGGAGCATATAAAAACGATAAACAACCACAGAATTCGTGCAAAAGCCTGAAGAGTCCTAGAGTGGATGAAACGCGGAATATTCAGTGTAGCTTAATAGCCATATATATTTTATAAATTACCATATATATATATATTTATTCCCGTTACTCTAACGTTTCTTGTTCAAGATAACTGTACAATTCCTCAACTATGATTCCTGTCGGCAATTTCCACACTAACGGTAAACACGTGATAGATCTAAAGTTAACCACATTTCGTTTTGCCAAGTCTTTCACACAAAGTACAGTTTTCCCTGTGACCATGCAAAGCAACACACTATTATTTTGAAGACACTTATCAAGGTAAAGGATTATCCTACAGTGTAGATTCGCTAATTCTTTGTCCAATACTCTTGTACTCCATCAGAACCTGGGCTTTTCCAATTTGGTATTTTTCGTATCCGCTTTTTCACTTGCAGTATCTCAATGTGTATATTTTCCTGCACTTCTAGTCCTGCCAATTCTCTTTCCACAATCTTCAGACACTCTGGATTCTTTTTGTTTTTCAGTGGATTGCTCCATATGTGGCTCCAAAATGCCGTGCTTTCTTCTGCATGCAGCACCACTTTTTCTCTTTCCATTCTATTTAGTTCATTAACAAGCTTCTTTTGCTTCGACTCAAATAGTTGATTCGACCTTTACTGATTTGTCATTTTGTCTTTCCAATTTCGCTTCAATTGCAACGAATCTTTGTTGACTACGGTGATACCTTTTCCATCCATGTCATATTGCCGCTTAAGCTCTGTTATGGTATGCCATTTCCCAACTCATCCCTTTTCATCCTAATCAACTGGCCTAAATCCTTTCGTAACAGTTTCTGCTTTTCCAAAAGTCTTCTTCTCCAATGTGGTGTCTTATCCTCCTTCTGCATTTCTTTGTAACCCATCAACTCTGAGACAACGTTCCCAGCTGCCGTCAATACGGTGTTTGTTTCCGTTATTGACTTAGTTCTAATAAGAAGTATAACTTTGCTCACTTTCGTTGTGGTGGCTTTAACTTTCTTTCTATCACTATGTTTCAGATTTGGGGGATTCTTTTCTGGATTCTCTCAGATTTAGTTCAATAGTAATTTTCATCATCGGCTTTCATCAGCGCCCTTTCATCATCATCTCCCGGAAACATCCAGTTGTCGTCACTTTCATATGTAAGCCCTTCTTTTTGCTGCTCATCTGTGGACCTCTCTTCCTCTCGGTCTGATTCATCTTAGATCAACATCTCATGTCGTCGCAAGATAAAGCGTTACAAGAAAGTGTTGTTAAAAACGACACTTTCTTGTAACGCTTGATCTTGTAACGCTTGATCTTGTAATGCTTGATCTTGCGTTTCCTCATTGTGAATCACATCCTCTTCTCATTCATTGTGCTCCTGACACATTTTTTGAATTTCCTCAATTTCCAAGTCCGTAAGTCATTTTCCCAACCGATTTTGCCTGGCTTGATCTGATAATCTTTGCTTGGTGATAGAGAAACACTCCTATTTCATCTCACATCTGTTTCATCGTTTGTCTGAACTTTATTTTTGTAGGTTCACATCTTATCCAGCATTCAATTACAATCTCGCTTACCCTCTTCTCCCATTTCATTTGTTGGTTGTTTCTCCCCGTTGCATGGTGACGACCTGTAGGAGCCGGATCAGATACTCTTTGCCTGCCGGGCGCGACACCTTCACTCTGCTGGGTTCCATCCCCATTGATGCTGCTATTTCATTTTCATCATTTGACATTTCACCCATTATGAGGTTTTGTTGTAAGGTTACCACAACCGATTTTTTTAGAGACACCACCTTTAGAAAGATTGTCGGCCAAGGTTCAAAAGCTCCTTCCACCTATAAAGCAAGGGTATACCCCGCAGAACGCCATACCGACATTTTCTGACCACGGGGTATTTTCATCGCCTCACATGTTTGAGCTCGATGAAGCGGTTTACCGAAACATGACACTTGAAATCCACATATGAAAGATTTAGGGGTGAGAGGAGACCAGTGATGCCCGTCCACCCTACTAGGTAGGAGCAGCATGCCGGACAACTAAGGTACTACCCCTCCTCAGAGCCCCTATGTCCTCCTTTTATCATTATTATTATTATTATTATTATTATTATTATTATTATTATTATTGTTATTATTATTATTATTGCTGTTATTGCTATTATTATTATTATTGTTATTATTATTATTGTTATTATTATTGTTGTTGTTGTTATTATTATTGTTATTATTGTTATTATTGTTATTATTATTATTATTATTGTTGTTATTGTTATGATTATTATTATTATTATTATTATTATTATTGTTATTATGATTGTTATTGTTATTATTATTATTATTATT
>NC_136482.1:3799517-3817017 GCF_053919585.1 Euprymna scolopes | reverse complement strand
CAAGAACCAGGTAGCTTTGGGAACTGTGATTTTTTTTATTATTATTACATTTTCACCCCAAACAAGGCACATTGCCACTTTGATGTAGAGGGCTACTATCACGCGCAGCAAGTGCTGGGGTACTATGTAGGGATTTGGGCAGCAAGATGTTGGTTCCCGTTTCACTTTAACTTCTGCACGTCAGTAGAGTTGGGGAAGCAGGGACCTGGAATGAAATTCCAAAGTCTAGCGGTTCGGGGGAAGAAACTACTGGAGTAGAAAGATCTTTTACATCTAGGGATCTCTACAGTGTGGGGTGGGATTTTGCAGCCTGTCGGGTCTGTCGAGAGTGTTCACGTCGTGGGGCACAAGTATACTTGTAGAACAGGCAGAGGGATGCAACGTTTCGTCGATGGGACAGAGGCTGAAACTTAGATGCCAGTTCAGGGCCTATCAGATTTGCGACTCTCTTTTGAACCCTGTCAAGGAGCGAGAGACTAGTAGCCGATGCACCAGCCCAAATATGACAGCAATACTCCATACATGGGCGAATGGTTGCCTTATAGAGGTACAGGATACTTTCGGGTGTTAGTAGTTTTCTAGCACGGTAGAGAGAGCCCACCTTCCTTGCAGCGGCCCTGGAAATGCCCTCGATGTAATTGTTCCAACTCATGTTTCTTGTGAACGTTAGACCAAAGAGCTTGAAAGACGTACTCTCAGATAAAGAGTCGTTGGCCATTGCCATTGGTGGTAGAGAAGGTTTCTTGTAACTATTGAGTTAAACTAGTTTAGTATTGGCGGCATTGAACGTGACCATCCATTTTTGTCCCCATTTCACTACAGATTGGAGGTCATCCTTTTGTGTTTCTGCCATTGCTTTAGATATGTGTTCATTTGTTTTCCTGTCGTGCCTATTATAGAGTGTGGTGTCAGCAGCATCACAGAGGCAATTTTGTCGGGGAGGTCATTTATGAATATCAGGAACAGCAGACGTCCAAGGATAGACCCCTGGGACACTCCTGCATTTATATCATATTGTTTAGATGTACGACCGTCGAGGACAACCTGGATTTTTCTCTTATCTAAGAAGGATTTAATTATGTTAAGTATTCTACCAGTGATACCGTAAGATCTAATCTTCCTAAGGAGACCCTCATGCCATACCCTATCAAAAGCCTTAGATATATCTAGAGCTACCGCTCTTCCCTCTCTCGCTTTGTCCAGTGAATGATATATACGTTCAGAGATTACAGTTAGGATGTCTGCTGTGGAACGGGCTTGTCTAAATCCATATTGTTGGTCAGTCACCAGCTTAGCATCTGTAAGGTGCTGGACTAGAGCATGGTTAATCAAGGTCTCAAATATTTTGGCAAAAAGTGGGAGGAGGCTAATGGAGGCGATAATTTAATGAGTCAGTTCTTTCGCCAAAATTCTTGAATACTGGTACCACAGAAGCAGTTTTCCAACAGCCCGGAAAGCAAGATTCATTAAGGCATTTGTTGTAGAGTTTGGAGAGAACTGGATCTACTTCGGCTGAGCACGTTTTTACTAGCACAGCTGGGATGAGATCGGGTCCACATGCTTTTGAAGTGTCAAGGTTTTTTATGATAGTATGCACCTGAGCAGAGGGTGATTTTCAGGTCGTCTAATTTTTGTCTCTCCACATGAATTCAAGTAAATATGCACCCAGAAGCTCCTGGTTTGTTCCGCGTTCTTGCTTGTGTCGCACTTTTGCTTCCTTCCCACATTCTCTCGACTTGGTTCGTTATTGCCTTCGCCGTGGGGTCTACAAAATGCAATATTCACTGCCAGGTGATTGGTGAAATCCTTCTCCTCCTACTTTGGTATATGTCCTTCCAGCAGTCGGATATACGACTGTAGTTCTCTGCAGAATATATTTGTTTATTATTGGTAGGAAGGTTTCGGAAGCGATCTGAAAGCTCTATATTCATCTTTGTCGAGGACGTCGTTATTTTTGCTAGTGTATTTTATTATATACTTGACGCCTCCGAACTATTGATCGATAACTTGATGTTTTTAAAACTTTTAAACTTTTATACAATAATTACAATACTCCGTACACCAAAATGAAATTTTACAATTTCAAACAAATAAAATTACTATTTAAAACAATGGATAATTTTTACGTCACATTAAAATATATTTTATTTTAAACAATGAATTATTCATGTTATGCTTTTGTAAAACAATGTAAAACAATTAACTAAAAAGTACCTCATTTTAAGCGCGTTTAAACCCACATTTTTCTTGTGCATTAATCCCGAACTGCGGTGAGGGGTACAATAATACTGATCATTTAGCGTGCGTTTAAGACCATTTCCTGAGTGTTTAGTATAATTCGACTGATCATTAAATTCTGACTCCCTCTCCATGAACTAACAATATAGCGATTATGCCAAAATGAGTTGATTTAACGATAATTTAATTGACTTCGTATTTCAATAGCGTAACACATTTAAACGAAATTCATCATGCGTGTGGCTCCTGACACATTCTATTTTACCAGAACGCTTGCTGCCAGCGAAATAATTATCGAATTTAAGTCTGTTCCAGTGCAATGGTTTCCCGGTCGCAGCCATTTATTTAAATCTAAATTAAATTGACCGGAACATGTTTCCTCTTGATAAAGTGTCAAATTAAGTATTTTATCTGTGAATTAGCTTTTCGTATGACTGATTGTATGTTAACAATTGGAGAGATAAAAACAAATTTGGGATGATAAAAGCAAACATATAATAACGGAAATGTTTTCTTTAAAAAAAAGTACGAAGGTAAAGAATAAATCGGAAATTATGAGAAAATTGAAAAGGAAGAAAACTGAACAATTTGAGTCAATTAATTGGCCGTGAGAAGAATAGAAGAAAATAAAACGCGAGAATAGAATTGTAACAACTAATACGGATACATTTGTACTGTCTGTATCTTCGTTGGTCGCTTTGAGGCACTATCGATAAATTTGACATGAAGCATCTTTGGTGTGGCTAATAAGTCCATTTATAGTGTGAAGATTACGACTGTTTATATTACTTGTACTATTTTAATTATTTATCTATATATAAAAGTGAACTTGTCAGTCTGTCCATGTGCGGTACAGTCTGTACCAAATTACACTGTCAATTTTTATGTTACGGACTTGAAACTTTATATATAGGGAATTTGGAAATGTGGAATAAATTCGATTTTGTTTAATCGGTGTAATAGGTGCTCAGGTGTAAAAATTGAAAGAAAGTTGGAACTTAGCAGGCGTAAGTCGACTAAAAGTATTACGTATGCGCAAATATAAATTTATAGTTTAACAACGTTATATTTGAAGCTTAGATATTAACGAGTAATGCTGAAAAGCTATGTTTGTTTTTCTGCTAGTTACCATTCTGGCGTTTTTTTTTTCCACAATGTTGAACAGAAAAATGCTATTGTTGTGCCGTACATCGGATTTCTGCAAAAAGTCAGGAAAATCGTGCCTCGGGATCGCCTGACTTGCATGCTATTCTCTTTGTAAGTCGGCAGTTTTCATTACAGTGGATTTCACCTCAGCACACAGAACAGCAACATATTTTTTATAGGAAATCGGCGAAGATTTAACCCATACCTGTTTAAACAGCCTGAGATGTCTGTCCTTGACATATGCGAAGACAATGAGACAATGACGGGTCCTGGTGTTGACTCCTCCTGGAATTTTACATGTACTTGATTAGCCGGATAGCTCTATTATATTGATGGACGGTTGAATTTTCACGGGTTACTGCTGTTACTACGGATCATTACACATCTTATGATAAATGATCAAAATATCCAAATGTTAAATTTAATTACCCGGCAGCATTTACACTTGCTGTATATTGAAGAGGACAGCTTCCGGTGTTTTAGTCAGAAACAAAGTAATTAAGATCGAATATAATTATTATTGAATGAGAATGCTGGAATTGAACGCAGTTATGAAAAGTTAAAATTAATACACATTGTTACTAAGATACGATTCCATTAATGCAGTAAAAGTATCCATTTTAATTAGAAATAATTATACAACAAATGGACGTCCACAGATAAATATTGGACTTTTATTGCCAGGACACGTGTTGGAAACATTTTCCTGCCCATGTGTATTGGATGCACATGTTTGTTTACCGTTTTGACGTCACATAGAATTAATAGATACACTAAAGTAAGACTAGAAAACAGAGTGCGGCAGGAAGAACAGTCCGAGTTAGTACGGTAGAAAGTTAGCTGGAACTCTTTATGAAACGAAAAGAGAGTGAAAAGTCAACACAATATAGCAAGTTAGCCTCTAGTCCAAATCACAAGCTGAAAAATGTCTTCTATTTGTTCTGTTAGCCTTTTGCCTTCATTGTTCATTTCAACCAAAAAATGGGTTTTGTGTTTCTAGTTTATATCCTACCATCACGTTGTCCAATCGTCTTGTATGATGAACTTTATATGTATCCGCCTCTTTGATGATGCATCCCCTCCTGTTTAAATGACTTTCATTACACATCTCCACTGTCCATCGCTTCTGTTATAAATGTGATCTCCCAAAATAATTGTGTCTTGTCGTCGTCTTTGTGTACCCCGTTATATTACGTATCATCCGCTCTGAACACCCCACCCCCGCATGCAATACACTTGAGAGGTTGAATCGGTTTCTTCCAATGGAATATTAAATTAACAAATCATCGGAATATTAAATTAACAAACGTGCCGCAGTCGTATGTACAACCCAGCGGAGATGACGACATTAGCGTTTTACAGGAAGGTGGAGAGATCAACCTACATACAGCGTCTGGTATTATTATGACCAGATTCAACATTGCTTTACTTTTTAATTGGTATGTCAACATGGTTCGTCACATTCAATGCTGCAAAGACTAAGCTTGTTTCCTTCAATAACTATAAAAAAAACCTTCTCTACCACCAATAGCAATAGCCAAGAACACATTACATGAAAGTACATCTTTTAAACTCTTCGGCCTAACGTTTACAGGGAACATGAACTGGAATAGATACATTAAGAGCATTGCCAAATAAGGTGGGCTCCCTCTACTGTGCGAGAAAATTACTTACGCCTGAAAGTATCCTGCACCTCTATAAAGCCACCATTCGCCCATGTATGGAGTATTGTTGTCACATTTGGGCTGGTGCATCTTCTGCTTGTCTCTCCCTCCTGGACAGGGTTCAAAAGAGAGTTGCCAACCTGATAAGCCTTGAATTGTCATCTAGGCTTCAGCCTCTGTCCCATCAACAAAATATTGCATCCCTCTGCCTGTTCTACAAATACTTTAATGGTGAATGCACTGATGAACTACAAGAACTTGTATCTCATCGACGTAAGTACTCCCGACAAACCCGACATGCAATTAAGTCCCACCCCTTTACAGTAGAGATCCCTAGGTGTAAGAAAGCATTTTACTCCAATAGTTTCTTCCCCAGAACTGCGGGTCTTTGGAACTCCCTTCCGGCATTCTGCTTTCCCAACTGTACTGACATGCAGAAGTTCGCGTGTAATGTGAACAAACATCTTGCTACTCATCTCTATTCATAATGCCCCTGCAAATTTTGTTCCCGATAGTAGCCCCCTACTTCAAAGTGGCATTGTGCCTTTTTTGGAGTGAAAATTGAATTTTAAAAAAACAACAAAAAAAACATTATTATGCCGTGCGTGTTGAGCTGATTTACAGTACATTTATTATATACACAACTTGGGATTCCCGAGACGCCATTAAATTACTACTACTCAGTTATAACTGTTTTTGTATGAGACTTAAGACTTACTTTGATGACTATCAGAAAAGTTGTTGCTTGTGATTGTTCGCAAATAAAGCATATTATGTTATTGTTTGCACAACACGTTTTTTTATAATAACGGCCTTAGGCCACAAATAAATTCTAAACGATGAGTTCCGTTTTGTTTGTTTTTACTAAAGAGTAAAAATTTATCAAGGTAAAATATACTCGAGGATAAAAGTGATGATTAAGAATCCATTATCGATTGAAAGAGAATATTATGAGATGATTGAAAATAAAATATTGAATAAAAAATGTTTGTATTACTTGAACGCTTTAAAGCAACTATTATATGTTAGTGGATTTAAAAACGAAATATTGCCGTTTTTAGGGAAGAAGTCCGATAGTAATGTTTTATAAATAGAAAGTCCTTAAAAACAAATTTGCGCATGGAAATATTCCAACCTGAAAAGAAATGGAATTTCTTCTCAGTTATTTGTATCATTACTCGGATTAATATTTTAACTCTCTTCCATCAAGTGTATGTGAGTATGTGGTTGAACTTGCAAGTACTCGTGGTATAACAAATATGTGGTTGAACTTGCAAGTACTCGTGGCATAAAAAATAAAGTACTAGCCAAAATTCGGTTGTAAATGATACCTTTCGGGAGGTTGAAGGTCTAATCAAAATTGCGAATTTAAGCCGTAACCGGGCCACGGCTGATAAAACGAGAGCAAACTACCCCCGTGCATTAAATAAAGACTTCCTTAAAAATTTTGTGCAAATTCCCGAGTTCGGCAGAAATATTTCCATGACGAAGGTGGAAATTTGCACTAGTCGGAACATTAGAAAATATTAACGAATATTAAAACAATAGCCCGAATAATCATCCGCATAATCCAAATTATTAATTATTATCTTCTTTTCAGATGTAAAAAAATGACTTCTTACTCAATGCAGAGGTGCCCCAGAGGTCGGTTCTTGGACCAATATTATTCCTGACAATATTGCGTCCGAGAAGGTTATATTTGTCGATAGTACAACGCTCAACAACATGCATAGGGGAAGAAGGGATGTGCACAAATCTAAGACAATGGCAGAATCCTTAGAAAGCGATCTTCAGGCCATAGCGGAATGGGAGTGTATATAGATGGTAACTATTAGGGCTAGTGAGACTAAACTGCTCTCAACAAACCTCTCTAATCACAGATATTCATGACAAACAAAACCCTACCTAAGAATTCTTCCTTCAAACTCTTCGGGTTAACGTTCACAAGAGGACATTGCGTAGGCTGCAGCAAAGAAAGTGGGTTCCCTCTATCATGTAAGAAGACTACTCATACATGAGTAGCATGTGCCTTTATATAGCCACCTTTCGCCCATGCAAGGAGTATTAATGCTATATCTGTCACTAGTCTCTTCCTCTTGGATAAGGTCCGAAAAAGAGTTTTCAATTAAATAGGTCCCACTTTATCAACCCCTGTCCCATCGTCGCAATGTTGCATCACTGTGCGTATTTTATCAGTATTTTAATGGAATGCGTTTTGATTAACTCCTTGCACTTGTACCCCCTTCTACGTACATATCTCGACAAACTCGCTTAGCAACAAAATCTCACCCCCTTACTGTTGAGGTCCCTAAATGCCAGAACGCTTTCTACTCTAATAGTTTCTTCCCACGAACAGCTAGGCTTTCGAATTCCCTTCCTGCTACTTGCTTCCCTTATTCTACTGATATACAGAAGTTTAAATATAACGTAAACAAACATTTTGTTAATTTTCTCTTTGCTCGGTCCCAAATAATAGCCCTTTACGTCCAAGTGGCGATATACCTTGTTAGGGAGGGGGTGAACGTAGGTAAAAATATCTTGCTGTAAATGTCTTACAAAGAGAAAACATAGATTGGAGTATCTGCTGTTAAATTAATAGTAAAGTATAAAAAGTGCTACTCTTGTCTTTTCTCTGATAAAACGAATTTAATTCTATTCCTAACCAGAATGCGTCGTGAATGGAATAGAAAGAAAATTACTTAACAAGATGCGCCTCCCATGCATGAAAAAGCTAATAAAATGTTTATAGATGCAAACCATGAAACTGATTAATGCCATGCAACAAGTAATTGTGATTCTTCTTAGAGATATTTTGTCTGACGTAACTTTAAGCAAAATGTCTTACAAGCGAAAGAGTAAACGTGAGCAGTGCGTCCTCGTTCTGCGCAAAAACACGTTCCTTGTATCATTATTAGATCATTCCTATTCGGACTGTGTCTTCTTTTCTTTCAATTTCTTTGTACTGATATTACGTGAGCAAACTATGAACGCAAGGAACGATCGGCCTGAATTCATTTCGAGACACTCGGTCGCTATTCAAAGAATAAAATGCAATTCAACAGTCTTTAACCAAATTGACTTTTATGCAGAAACAGTTTTTTATATGCAAATCGATTCAACGGTTTTTAACGAGAATTGGTTTAGAAACAATAAACATGTGCAATCAATTTTTTTTTTTGGGGGGGGGGGTAATTCATTAAAACGTCGTCTGCTTTTGGAAATAAAAAACCTTTGTGTGAATAATTCATTGGAAATGTTTATATTAAAGCAAAAATGTCAAACCATCTAGACGAGTGATGGCAAGACTTTTCTTGGTCGCATGCCAAATAAATATATTTTTGTATTTTTTATCTCTTGTCGAATGTCGCTTCTAAATTTTTTAGTGGAAAAATAATTTCCATCACGGAAACCTTAAGTAGAAATGCTACTAACAACCCCACTTTAAAAAAGCATGAGGTGAACTTTGTTTGCTGCAACCGCGGGAAAATCAGGAGAAGAAAAGGCGCAAGAAATGTGGCGTGAAAGAGAACGGTAGTAAATGCGTGAAATGGCGAGAGTTTCAGGACATAAACTCTAAGGAAGGAGAGTCAGTTTTTCGTTCACGCTGTATGAGTAACGCTCCATAAGTAAGAAACGCGTATGTGAAAGAAACAAAACGGTGATCAAGGAAAAATGTCCCTCCTGCGAAGAGTTCCGATGACATGATCCATAATTCTTTACACCCTATAGAACAAAAGCAAAAAATGTCTTTACTAGTTTTAATAATTTTTTGTTGAATATTAACACAAGATAATGGAAAATTTCGGTTTCGAATAACTTTAACTGGGGCGGAAATCACGATACTTTCTGTTAACCAACGAAACTTGAAACGTCTATTTTGGCGTGTTGCCCCAAAAATCACGGAACGCGACAACGACTGATGTAATTAGTGTTGGAAAATATTAAAGTTTTAGTTTGATGTATATTCAGTGGTAACCTTAGTGAAATGGTCACTTACATTGATTAATGAACTAGATGTTCCAAGTTCAAATCTTGTCAATTCCCTAGCACCAATTTTACTGTGGATGTTCGTGTAATGTTTGCAATAGCAGCATCTTTTGTTTATATGTTTTGTGTTCATGTGTGGCTCTTATATCGTAGCTTCTTTTCATGCAGAAAGAAATATAGAAACGTTTCGTATATTTCTTAAGAGTTGATTTTTAGGGAATTGAACCGAGATTGAAAGACCAATATTTTCTTATCCTAATTATTTAGTTCTGCCATAACTTTTAACTTGAATTAACGACAGAGTTTTCGAAGTAATATTTTGCAATTAGCGATTATAAAACATTCTCGTTATTGATGAACTTTATCGCCTATGGTAGACTCGTTCGCTCCTATAAACAGGTTGCTTTGAAAAACTTTGTTTCTTTCATCTCGAAAAACATAACGTCAGTTCTCATTCACACCATTTTGCTTTGATCTCACATGTCAGCAATCCTAAATTCAAATCTGCATCGTACGTAGATATATAGGCGTATAATATGAAATAGATGCAAAATTCGTCAGGGATAAAGAAATTATATTGAACTAACAGAAATACATTGCAGAAAAGAACACATAAAAAGATTAGAAAAGCTTATTAAAAGTATACGTACATCGTTGCTGCTGTTTAAGTATTACAGGAGTGAAAGCAAGGAAAGTAAGACCATTATGACTTCCTTACAATATAAAAGTATTACTTTTTCTGAACATTTGCTTGAAGTAAGAAATAGATCTTTATGTAAAGATAACAGTTGTTTTTTGGTCCGTGATTTAAATATCGAAAACGTATACCTAAATGAAATATTGATCTCTTCTCCATCTGCTGTTTACCCATGTTTTTAAAGTACTTTGTTGGTGACTTATGTCATTATTTTTGTTTTATTTTTTTATATTATATGATTTATAATATTTTTGCCAATATCATTCTGTTCAAAATTTCTAATAAATTTTCCAGAAAAAAAAAACTCGAATAAACCTAGAACCCCATCTTCCAATATAGACCCCTACTACCATGTCTCCTTCTCCAACATCAGGGGTTTACGTTCCAACCTTCCAGCGGTTGAAACACAATTACAGGAAACGAAACATATTTCTAAGCGAAAGTGGAATAGGGCCGACCACTTCCCTAGATGAGTTCATAATTAATGGGTACGCTAACTTAACATCTAAATCTGACCCTTAAGTATCGCCGTGGGCATGGAATATGTGCCTACATTAAAGATGGCTTCCCGTGTGGCAGGGATATCTCTAAATTGGATCCGAATTTACCTTATATGTGCTTCCGGGTTGCACTTGCTTACACCACTGCATTTATATTTGCCCTCTATCGGCCCCATAACAGGGGAGTTACTATCTTTAAGAGCATATCTGAGAAAATAGACCACATTCTGTCTGCACATCCTTCGGCTAACATTCACATCTGTGGAGACTTCAACGTTCATAACGTGGAATAGCTGACCCACTTAAATAACACAGACGATGAGGGGAGGTTCTGTCATGATTTTGCCACTGCTTATGACCTCACTCAGATTGTTCGCGAGCCCACCCGTGTGCCTGATACTACAGGTCAGTATGCAATCTTCTAGACCTTTTTCTCTAAACTTCCCCTGAGCTATGTTCATGTTCCGTTCATTCTCCTCTAGAATCCTCCGACCACTCCGTCGTTAAGATAAAAATGAAATGTAATAAGTCCCCAGACGTACCCCTCCACCGCACTGTATATCGATACTCTATAGCTGACTGGGATAGCTTCCATACATTTATATCTGATCTACCTCTGTATTCCATGTTTAAAAAGGAAGTGTCCTCTATAGTATCAGACCTGACCAAATGGCTAATTGTAGGCATAGACTAATTCATACCATCTAAAAAATTCCAACAAAAACCTAACAGCCAGCCATGGTTCTCCTCAGAATGTGCTGCTGCTATCGCACACAGAAATCACATTTTCCATAGCTACCTACGTAATAGATGCACTGAGATTAAAGCTGCTTTCAGGGACGCCAGTAACCACTGTAAAAGAGTAATAAAAAATGCAAGAGAGCTATATGCCCAGTCTGTTAAATCCAAAGTAGCTGATCAGCGGCTTGGTTCCCACCAGTTTTGGCAAATAACAAATAGGATCATGAACAGAAGTGTGCGTTCTATCCCAACCATTATCAACTTTGCAGCTAATCCTATACGACGAAGACCATCAACTCCCCATATTTCCTCCTATAACACAGAACCCGCTAGGTAACATACACATATCTGTGCATGAGGTCGCCAAGGTAATCAGGAACCTTGATTCCAGTAAAGCAACTAGCCCTGACGGTATCCCAATTATAGTGTTAAAGGCGCTTCAACCAGAACTTGTTCCCATACTTACGAAACTGTTTAAGCGCCGCCTTAAGGAGAAGTGCTTTCCAACACCCTGGAAAACCTCGTCAGTATGCCCTGTATTCAAGAACTCAGGTGATAAGTCATCTCCCTCTCAGTACAGACCAATAAGTCTCCTGTGTGTTATGAGTAAGTTGCTGGCATCCATATTAAATAGAGTAATAGTAAACCACCTCAGCAGATATAACTTTCTTAGTGACACGCAATATGGTTTCCGTTCTGCAAGATCTACCGCAGATGTGTTAACGGTTATATCTCATAGGATTAGCGAATCTCTTGACAAAGGCTTCATTTCTAGGGCAATTGCTCTTGACATATCAAAGGCCTTCGACAAAGTATGACGGAAAGGCCCACTTTACAAGATTTCCAGCTACAGTATAACTGGAAATGTTTTCTCAATCATTAAATCATTTCTCTCTGATAGGCTCATAAGAGTAGTGGTCGATGAACAAAAATCAGAGGCCTGCAGTATTAATGCTGGAGTCCCTCTCTTCGTGATCTACATAAATGATCTCCTAAAACACATACTTAAATCATTCGTTGACATCTATGCTGATGACACGACTATCTACAGCAACACATCAAAGGCTGTAAATGACAAAGTTCTCTCTGACTCTCTCTCTCTCCTCTGATCTCGAGCGCGTGGTTCAGTGGGGGAAGACGTGGCTGGTTACCTTTAATGCATCTAAAACCAAACTCCTATCCTTACATCATCAACGCTCTTCCCTGCAACCTCTCTCCCACAGAAGAGACGTTGCGAGCCTTTCTTTGTTTTATCGTTATTTCCATGGCAGGTGCTCGTCTGAGCTCCAATCTCTGGTCCCTCCTTTCCAATCTTTTACGAAAAACACCCGTCTAGCTGAAACCACTGTCAAAAATTTTCCCCAGTATTTATCTGTGCCAAAATCAAAACGCAGATTCCATGAACAAAGCTTCTTTCTTAGAACTGCACGCCTGTGGAACTCAGTTCCGTCTGCGTGCTTCCCACCTGACTACAACCTGGATGTCTTCAAGTCCAACGTTAACAAATTCCTGATGAACCGCCACTTAAGTAGACACTTTATTAAATCTCTACACTAACGCATTGTACATGCAATAACCCTTATCCCAGAGTGGCTTCCGGGCCTTGATAAGTGGTGGCCACCTTGTAAAATAAAATTCGCTTTCTTAGTTTGTAAGGTTATTGGATTACGCACTTCTCATTTGACACTGAAGTTATATGCATAAAATTCCCAACCGAAAATTGCATTTTACAAATTCCCTAAATAACTACATTTCTATCTTCTTTGATTTGCTATTGTTTATTAAATGAGAAGATGGTCACACGCGTTTTGTTGTGACATATTTTTCAAATAAAATTTCAGTGAAAAATTTGAAAATCTTTAAGTGTCGAATGTAATGATCAAATCATTTTTTATTTATTTATTTATTACGATTTTTTATGCCCTTATACTCCTAGGGATTACCTTCTCTGTAACACCAAAATGAAAATAAGAAAAAATAAAATAAAAATAGCATCGGGCTACTTACACTGATGAGGCTATATATTAGCGAAATATCGGCAAAAAAATAAACCAATAAAAAATAATTTTATCATCACATTCGACACTTAAAGGTTTTTCAAATTTGTCATTAAAATTTGATTATTTATTATTTTTGTGTGCTTTTCTGTTTTCTTCAGTAATTTATTCTAAACTATCTGTCCGCCTATCTTATTAGACGCGTTATATTTTTATGGAATCGAAGATCATATCTTATTAGTTTTGTCTGCCTACATTTGGCAAAATAACTTTAAATGGCTTTTCTCTCCTTTTTTTTCATTTTTCTTAAACTTTTTCTTCTAGGGGATGGGACATCCAACCAGATGTCTGACATTTACCCCTATTTTAGTGAGTCCAACCAAGAGATCTTTTCAGGATTCTAGCGGTCCCTTTCAGTGCAATCGTTTGTATTTAACTTGCACTTGGTTCACCGGGTATGCTTGCTATGTACTTTTTAAAGTTCTTTTTCATAAGCTCAGTTGCTCCTATGATGACTGGTATAATTGAAACGTCTTTTAATTTCCAATTTCGTTTCATATCATACATAAGTCCTTGATACTTTGTTATCTTTTCCCTCTCAGCTCTGTTAAGCCCTGTATCATTGGGTACACTGACCTCTATTACGGTCGCTTTTTTGTTTGCTCTGTCCCAAATCACTATATCTGGTTTAACAGCTGCGTTTTCTAGATATGTAGCAGTAGGGATTATGTAATAGTGAATAGTTTAGTTGTCATTCCCAACTGTTCGTTCGGGTATATGTTCCCAGGATTGTATAAGATACAGTGTGCGATACTACATGCTCTCGTCAGTGACCAACCAAGGCTGGTAATAGATCTTAAGTGGTTAAAATGTCCTGCCATAGTTAGGTCTGAAATAAGTTTGTCAAACCAAAAGTAAAAGAAAACGCGTATTTCGTGTTTACAGTTTTAAAATATTTCAATAGAACGTGTTTATTGTAAATATTGTTAACATTATGTATTCAAATATCTGTTGGTTTATATTCGCATAAACAAACAAAATGCAATGCTGATTTGTAATGTTATTCATTTAATTACATTCTCAGATGAAAGAATTCCGTTTTTGGCGACAGTATGTCTGTTGGATACTTGATCGCCTCAATCTGTTACATTTTATATATTTGCTCTATATTTGATTTTTTTTATAAATGCATAGAATTTTAATTGCTTATAGATAAGGAATATATCGATGTCAAATAATTAAGAACTTTACACGTATGTGATCTATATAAAAACTAATTTTATCTGACAATTTTGATTTCTGGAAATATTCTCGCTTACTCATGTACATAGACGCATGTGCTTGAGTGTCCAAGGCGCCATTTTATTTTAGGCTTATCTAGTTATTTTGCTTTGAAATAGATTGGCCTCCCGCCGATCTAACAAGAATTCCACAGCTAATGATACTGATAATAATAATACGAGAAGCAAATAAAAATCCTCTTCTCATCTGATTTGTGTTCGTTCGTTTTATCACTTTCTTTCTAGAATTTCAAACCAGATTCTATTCATATCTCTTTTTCTTGTTTTTATTCTACTTTTTTTATTATTTCTTTTTTTAAACAGTTGACTTGAGAAATGTCTTCTTTTATTTTTTCTGTTTTCAATCATCATCTTTTTGATTCTCACTCTCCAAAAGTCAGCTTCTACTAATCTCAAATCCTTGCTTTTCATTCTCCTGCATTTTCCCAGCCTTCACTTCCAAAACTTATACTCTTTTTCTTCTTCTTCTTCTTCTTCTTCTTCTTCTTCTTCTTCTTCTTCTTCTTCTTCTTCTTCTTCATAACTCTCTGTTAACCATTACCATTGTTGAAGGTTTTCTTTTTATTATTATTATTAGTAGTAGTAGTAGTAGTATTTATAGTAGTAGTAGTAGTAGAAGAGTATTTCCTCCTTTTTTTCTTCTTATTGCTATTATTTCGCCTTTCCTTCTTTTTTATTATTTTTAATCACTACGAGTTCTCACATGTTATCATCAGAGATCGCTAAATAACAACAACCTATGGTGTTCCCTAGAGCCTGACATTTTATTATTAGTAGTAGTAATAGTAGTAGTATACGTTTTGATAAATATCTTTATTATTAACATCCTCATTATCATTATCATCATTTTTCCTTTTATTATTATTATTATTATGATTATTATTATTATGATTATTATTATTATTGTTATTATTATTATTATTATTATTATTATTATTATTATTATTATTATTTATTTGTACTCACTAGCAATTTTCACACAGGTCATAATCAACATTTTCTTTTTGTTAACAACCTGAGATGTTTCCTGATGTCAAGGTTACCAGTCTCTCCAGATTTCCAGTACTCTCCGCCTTTTTCGATAAACTTTGAAAATAAATTTGAGTTATCTTAATAACCATTTACCATCATTTCTTTCTGGCAATAGCCATTGAGCTTCACTGGAATTTGGGTGGCAATAAGCCACTTTAAGGTCTCAGTTCTCTTCGCACTAATCCACACCAAGTCTGATTAATGTTTCGTCTCCTCGATATTTCCATTCTCTTTGCCACTTCACGATTGTATAGCGTGGTGCTTGTAAATGCCGACACTACATTTTCTTTTGTAATTTTTAAAGACAATAAATTTCTGTTTTCTTGATTCCATGTTTTACTTCTGTTGCAATTTCTATATGTCCGGTTAGCCTTTGTAGCTAATTAGTTTAAGTTTCTGCGTTACAAGGTTTTCCTTACTATTTCAGCCGTTTTTATTATTATTATCCGTTGTATCTTCTAAATTGTCCCCTCATTCAAATCACGTTTTTTTTTTTAATTGTTATTAGGGGCCAATGCTATTCCTTTGCTATTCCTGATATTTAAAAATGACCTCCCTGATAAAATTTTCTCTAGGGTGGGGATATTTGCTGATAGCACCACCTTCTACTACAAAAATAAACACATATTTAAGGAAATTGCTAAAAGTCCAAAGGAAGACCTACAGTCTGTAGTGGAATGGGCTGTGACTGGTTGGTAACGTTTAATGCTACCAAGTCTTTCTTTTATCATTACAAAAAACCTTCTTAACCGCTGATTGCCATGACTAATGATACACTGCTTGAAAGTACTTCCCACAATCTCCAAGGGATAACATTCACAGACAACATGAATTGGAACAAATTCATAAAGACAATTGCTAGGATTGCTGCGTGAAAGGGGGCTCTCGCTACAGTGCTAAAAGCCTATTCATACCTAAGATTATCCTGTATCTCTACAAGGTAAAGGTTCGCCGATGCATGGAGTATTGTTGTCACATCTGGGATTGCGTATCGGCCACAAGTCTCTCACTCCTGGACAGGGTTCAAGAAAGAGTCGCCAGCCTGATAGGTCCTGAACTATCAACTAAACTACAACCTCTGTCCCATCGCCGAAACATGGCATCCTTGTGCTTGTTTTAAAAGTATTTCAATGGAAAGTGCTCTGACGAACTCTGAGCAGTTGTATCCCCTCAACGACAATATCCGCAACAAATCCGACAAGGAGCAAAACCCCACCCCTATACTGTAGAGATTTCTAGATGCTGTAAAGCTTACTATTCAAATAGATTTTACCTCCTACTGCTACACTTTGAAATTCCCTCCTGGGTATCTGCTTCCTTGACTGTACTGACATGCAAAAATTCAAGTGTAATGTGAACAGACATCTCGCTTCCCAACTCCATAAATATTATCCCTGCAAATCGGTTCTAAATTGTAGCCCCTCACGATTAAGTAATGCTTCTATTTTTTATTTGTTTCTTTATTTTAATTATCATCATTTCTATTGTATTTTCATACTCGCGCCCATACTTACAAAGATGTTTAAACGTTGCCTTCCATAACCCTGGAAAATCTTATCAGTATGCCCTGTGTATTTAAGAATTCGGCTGATCGCTCATCTCCCTCTCAGTACAGACCAATAAGGCTCCTGTGCGTCACGAGTAAGTTGCTGGAATCTGTGTTAAATAGAGAAGTAATCAACCATCTCAGCAAAAATAATCTTCTTAGTGACACGCAATATGGTTTCCGTTCTGCTATATCTACCGCAGATGTGCTAACGGTTATATCTTATAGGATTAGCGAATCTCTTGACAAAGGCTTCATATCTAGGGCAATTGTTCTGGACATATCAAAGGCCTTCGAAAAGGTATGACATAAAGGTTTACTTCACAAAATCTCCAGCTACGTTATAGATGGAAATCTTCTCAATTATTAAATCATTTCTCTCTGATAAATTCATAAAAGTAGTGGTTGATGGGCAGAAATCAGAAGCTCACAGTATTAATGCTGGAGTCCCTCAATGGGCCATCTGGGCTCAACTATCTTCCTGATCTACATTCATGATCTTCCAAATCACATCCTTACATCATTCGTAGACATTTATGCTGATGACACTACTATCTATGGTAGCACATCTAAGACTTGAGAAGCGGTACACTGGGGAAAGAGGTTGCGTGTTACTTTTAATGCATCTAAAACCAAGCTTTTATCTTTACA
>NC_136482.1:3709517-3794517 GCF_053919585.1 Euprymna scolopes | reverse complement strand
TGTGCGGTGCTGGTGATGAAAAGAGGAGTAAAGTTTCATTCGAATGGAATAGTGCTGCAAAATGGAGAAATCATGAAAGAAATAGAAGATACAGGATATAAGTATTTGGGATTGCTGGAGGGTGTAGGCATCATGAATGAAATGAAGGAAAAAGTCAGGAAGGAGTATCTTAGAAGAGTGAAACTAATTGCAAAGTCGAAACTGTATGGAGGAAACCTAATGAAAGCAGTAAATGCATAGGCAGTCAGTGTTTTGAGATACAGTGCGGGAATTTTAGAATATTCTGACAAGGATTTGCATGCCATGGATATCAAAACAAGAAAAGTTTTTGCAATGTTTGGTATATTTCACATTCGAAGTAGCATAGCAAGGCTGTATCAAAAGAGGAAAGATGGTGGGAGAGGATTGAAAAGTGTAAGAGATTGTGTTAGAACCGAGGAGATGTCATTGAAGGAGCATGTGGTTAGAAGTGAGGAGTGGATGCTTAAGTGTCATGTCATGCCAATGAAGTGGAGGCATGTGAGACCGAGGCTGATTATGTGAAAGGTATGGATAGAGAAAGGGCAGAGGAACTGGCTAGGAAGAAAATGCATGGAAGGTTCTTCCAGAATATAGCAGAAGTGGCTGATGAAAGATCATGGCAATGGCTTAGAGCTGGGTATCTAGCTAAGAGTACTGAAGCTTTTGTTTGTGCAGCACAAGAGCAAGCATTAGGAACATGATTGTTCAAAAAAGTGGTTCTAGGAGAGGAAGTTGCTGCAGAATGCCGGATTTGTGATAAGACTTCGGAGTCAATTGCGCACCTTGCAGCAGGGTGTAGTGGACTGGCCCAGAGAGAGTACCGCAAAAGACACTATCGCAGACAATTGAAAAACTACAAATCCCGGATGTTTTAGGCGGTCTTCAAACCTCTGCAATTATAGGTACCACCAACATCCTTGGGAAAACCCTTGATCTTTGAAGCTCCTGGTTTCAAGCCAGGATTAAGGGAAATCCTCTGGAAATGAATCCCATCCCTTTCCAGAAAGACGTTCATAAACGAAATCAGAATTATAATTGTTATTATTATTATTATTATTATTATTATTATTTATTAATATTATTATTATTATTATTATTAATATTACCACCATTATTATTAATTATTATTACTATTATTATTATTACTATTATTATTACCATTATTATTATCACTATTATTATTATTATCATTATTATTATTATTATTATTACTATTATTATCATTATTATTATTACTATTATTATTATTATTATTACCATTGTTATTATTAGTAATATTATTATTATCTTTATTATTATTATTATTATTATTATTATTATTATTATTATTATTATTATTATTATTATTATTATTCCATTTTTATTCATTTAGGTATTCAATGGATTATATTTCATAAAACCGCTGTGTCATCAATTAATTTTTTTATCTCTGCTCACACCTCTGCATGACCTATAAACACGACCCCCGTTTCCCCTGCAGGCTACCTCGTAACCCTCTATCATTTATCCCCACCACTACGACAAACAGCCGCTTTTCGAAATGACTCATGCGTTTCCCCGGCCCCCAGACACACGTACACAAAAGAGGAAATTCCTTAAGAAGTTTGTCTATTCCCTGTATATTTTGTTTATGAACTTTTTTTTTTATACAAGCATAAAGAACATGATTGGAAGGAAAAAAAAACAAAAGGGTGAGAAGAGAGGGGAGAAAGAAAAGAGAGGAAAGGAAAATGGAGGGGAAGGGTAAGAAGGCGTGAACAGGTGAAGGACAAAAAGGAGGGGGCGCTAATTATATCAAACAGAAACAGGAGAAAGAGGGGGAGGGAAATGGAAGAGATGAAGAAGAACATGTGAGCAAAGGAAAGAAAGGAAAAAGGAAAAAACGCACGAATGAGATTGCAGAGGCAAAGATAGACGAAGGTGGCAGGAGAAGAACAAGGAATAAGAGGAGTAGTAGGAGGATGGTAAAAATCAGCAAAAATGGACGAAGTTAAAGTGTGAAAATAATGTTCGGGAGAGTAGAAGGGTAAAAGGATGAATGAGGAAGTAAGAGAAAAGAAAAAGGTTGGGGAGAAAATATTGCAGTGAAAAGATATAGCTAAAAACTAGACGATGCGAAAGAAGAGATAAAGAGATGAATAGGATGAAATGAAAATGAGATGGGGAGGAAGACATCCATTTTATTTACTCCTCATTCATTTTTTCACAGCAGAAGTTATTTACAGAGCTGGGAATTGAACCCTGGATCGAAGAAATGCCGTCTGATGAGGGCGCAGACGGGATAGTATCAAAACCGAACTGGAGGTTTGTTTATTTTTATTTTTATTAATTGATAGCTGAAATATTACAGATTATGCCATGTGTTCCACAGAACGTTTTTGTCCATTATCTGCTTCCTTTGTTCAAGCTCGTTTTATTTGTTGCTCTAATGGTCTTCAATTTCATGTTTATTCCAGTAGCTTCTTTTTAAGAATTGCAGACTCGTCGTGGAACTTTTTTCCTGACAACTGCTTTCCGTTTGCCTAAAGCTATTGTCTTTTCAAGACAAACCAATAAGCATCTTTTTTCTTTCTTTTTTTTTTTTTTTTTGCTATAATCGTTCTTGTTAGATCCTTACATCAAGTGGCTAAACGTTTTGTCGGAAACAATTTAGTGGAAAGAAGCTATATAATAGCTCTAGAAAGCTGTAGTGAATGTAGTCAATCGACCTGGAACAACGGAATCATAGGAATGAATAACACAGTTCTGAAGAACACATACCATTATTTGCCAAATTAATAAAAAAACATCATAAGTTGAAGAGGGAAGCACGGAATTAGAAAGAATTCTAAGCCAATCTGTTCACATTATGGTTTAGTCCTCATAACCTTATACCAGACAACATGTTTACAGGGACGTGTCAGTCCTTTATACAATTTTCAGTAAATCAATCACCATTACCAACCTTCTTGATATTTGGATGTTTCGTCACATGTGAGATAGGCTTGTCTGCCTAAAGGTCGTTCATTGTTTGAATACGCCATCTTTAATTTGTAAAAATGCAGTCTTAGGCTACAGCCGAAATAGCATTACTGTTTATTATTCCATTCCGAATTATTCGATTTCTAACATGATGAGGATGATTCTCATCAGAATAAATCCATTCATTATTTCTTGATAATAATCTTATTGGATTTGGCCGTGGTGGAGGAAAGGGATGCTGGTGCCAATTTTGCGATGGATTAAAATCGAATGCTGACAATGGATAAAAGAGGAAAAGAGTATGTAAGAAAAGGGTGTGGGTGGTGGACGGTGGTTGCCGGTGCAGAAGTTGTTCTCGCTTAAAAATACGATTTTTTTAATAATCAAACTTGTTATTAGGGATTCTTTCTTTACAACGCGCGCGTTGCTATACATATAAAAATGCAATTCTTAATTCGAAACTAGAATTGAAATAGAGCATAAAATAAAAAAAATGAATATACGAATTTGAAAAAAAGATGGTAGCAAAAAAGAAAATGTAAATAAGTAAAAATGAAATGATTCTGTAAAGGATGTAGTTTTTAAAATTGTAAATATTAAATCAAACTACTTTTATCATTGTATATGTTATTCGCACAGCGTTTTTAATCGAGGTAACCTTCTTTAAGTGTGTTTTGTCAAATTCGTAAATCTTTATGGAATTTCGAACACAATCCTTTATTTAATCTACGGGGGTAACATTTTTCTTGAGTTCGACAGAAATATTTCTGAACTTTAGAAAAAAAATACGTCTGAAGAAGGTCAACGGTAACATCGTTCGAAACGTTTTGTGAATAATATTGAGGATGAGAAGAGTAATCCGAATAAACCAAATAATTTGAATTATAATTCCTCATCTAAAACTTCGGAAATCTTCTTAGCGAAATAATAAGTAAATAATAATGGAATCACTGTCCACGCTAAAAAAACAAAGACATTATTTGCGAATATAGTCGAGCAATTAAACGCATATGACAAGCAAATCAAAGATTCATGAGAATTTACGAATAAATATACTTAGTCTATGCTCGGCATTGAACTATATACAGCAAGAATAGTTGTTATTTTTTTCTATTGCTGCTTGGTGTTGTTAAGCATTAATCATAATGATGGTATTTGTTGGCGTTCGTTTCCTCGATATCTGTTTTAAAAACATACTGGCCACTTAAGGAAAAAGCCACATGAAGGTTGGCAATATCCTTATGAAAATGTTTCTGTGAAAAGAACGGGATTCGAACTCGGTACATCTGAGTCTTTAACCACAGACACCGAAACCTCTATGACCTTGCTTTAGCTGTTGCTCTAGTTGTTCTACTGTTGTTTTTGTTGTTGTTGTTGTTGTTGTTGTACTTCTGAGGCTGCATGAAGATTGTGCCTCAGGAGTGTCTGGCCTGCCAGGTTCTCATCGTTAGTCGCAGGTTAAAGCAACAATTTGCAGCGAATGTATACGAAGTCGGAAAAGGTTAGCCTCAATAGCCATAAATAATGATGCATAAGTAATGATGCATAAGATTTGATGCACATGTAATGATGCATAAGTAAGGAGCATAGGATTTGATGCATCAGTAATGATACATAAGTAATGATGCACAAGTAATGATATATAAGTAATGATACCTAAGAAATGATGCATAAGTAATGATACACATTTAATGATACATAATTAATGATACATAAGTAATGATACATAAGTAATGATACATAAGTAATGATGCATAAGTAATGATACATAATTAATGATACATAAGTAATGATACATAAGTTATGATGCATAAATAATGATACATAAGTAATGATACATAAGTAAGGATGCATAAGTAATTATACATAAGTAATGATACATAAGTAATGATACATAAGTAAGGATGCATAAGTAAGGATGCATAATTAATGATGCACAAGTAAAGATATATAAGTAAAGATACATAAGTAATGATACATAAGTAATGGTGCATAATAATGGAACACAATAAATGATCCATAAATAATGATATATAATTCATGATACATAAGTAATGATACATAACTCATGATACAATAAGTAATAATCCAGGAGTAATTATACGCTAAATAATAATCCGTGAGTAATGACATACGTAATGATACATAAGTAATGATGCATAAGTAACGATACAACAGTAATGATGCATAAGTAATGATACATAAGTAATGATACATAAGTAATGATGCATGAGTAATTATATATAAGTAATTAATCATAATTAATGATATACAATTAAAAATACATAATTAATAATACATACTTAATGATACATAAGTCATTATACATAAGTAATAATTCATAAGTAATTATACATGAGTAATGATTCATAAGAAATGATACATAAGAAATGATACATAATTAATGATACATAAGTAATAACACACAAGTTATGATACATAAGTAATGATGAATAAGTAATGATACAGAAGTAATGATTATAAGTAATGATACATAAGTAATGATGCATAAGTAATGATATATAATAAATGATATATAAGTAATGATATATAATAAATGATATTAAGCAATGATACGCAAGTAATGATACATAAGTTATAATAATAATACATGTGTAATGATGCACATGTAATGGTACATAATTAATTATATACACGTAATAAAACATTAGTAATGATACATAATACATGATACATAACTAATGATACATACGAAATGATACATAACTTAAGATTCATCAGTAATGATACATAATTAATGATACATAAGTAAGGATACACAAGTAATGATAGATAAGCAATGATGCACAAGTAATGATAAATAAGTAATGATGCATAAGTAATGATATATAATAATGATACATAAGTAATTACACATAAGTAATGATGCATCAGTAATGATGCATAAGTAATGATGCATAAATAATGTTACATAATTAATGATGCATAAGTAATTATATATAAGTAATGATACATAAGTAACGATACATAAGTAATGATACATAATTAACGATACATAAGTAATGATACATAAGTAATGATACATAAGTAATGATGCATCAGTAATGTTACATAATTAATGATGCATAAGTAATTATATATAAGTAATGATGCATAAATAATTATATATAAGCACTGCTGCATAAGTAATTATACATAATAATGATGGACAAGTAATGATACATTAGTAATTATACATAAGAAATTATACATGAGTAATGATATATAAGCAATAAACGATCAGTAATTATACAGGAGTAATGATACATAGGTAATGATATATAAGTAATTATACATAAATAATTATTTATAAGTAATGATACTAAAAGTAATTGTTACATAAATAATTATATGTAAGTAATGATACATAAGTAATGATTCATAAGTAATGATACATAAGTCATGATTCATAAGTAATGATACATAAGTAATGATATATAAGTAATGATACATAAGTAATCGTTACATAAATAATTATATGTAAGTAATGACACATAAGTAATGATACAAAAGTAATGATATATAAGTAATGATACATAAGGAATTATATATAATAATCATACATAACTAATGATGCATGAGTAATGATGCATAACTAATGATTCATAAGTAATGATGTATAAGTAATTCATCATAAATAATCATGCATAAGTAATGATGCGTAAGTAATGATGCATAAGTAATGGTATGTAAGTAATTATACATAATAAGTATACCTAAGTAATTATACATAATAATGATACACAAGTGATGATACATAGGTAATGATGCATTAGTAGTTCTACATATGTAATGATGCATAAGTAACGATACATGAGTAATGATATATAATTAATGATATATAAGTAATTATACATAAGTAATGATGCACAATCATGATACATAAGTAATGATACATAATAATGACACGTAATAATCATACATAAGTAATAATACATAATAATGATACACACGTAAATATGCATAATAATGATACATACGTAATTATAGATAAAAGGATATAAATGTATATAAGTAATGATACATAAGTAACTATCTATAAGTAATGATGCATGAAATGTATACATATGTAATGATACATGATAATTCTACATATGTCATGCCACATAATAATGATACACAAGTAATGATGCATAAAAATGATACATTAGTAATTATATATAAGTAATGATGCAGAAGTAATGATACATAAGTAATGATATATAAGCAATGATGCATAAGTAATAATATGTAAATAATGACACAAATAATGATACATGAGTAATAATTGATAAGTAATGATGCATAAGTAATGATGCATAAGTATTGATGCATAAGTAATGATACATAAGTAATGATATATACGTAATTATACATAAATAATGATATATAATAATGATACATGAGTAATGATTCATAAGTTATGATACATAAGTTATGATGTATGATATGTAATAATTATACATTAATAATGATGCATAAGTAATGATACATAAGTTATGATGTATGATATGTAATAAGTATACATTAATAATGATTCATAAGTAATTATACATAAGTTATGATAGGTAATAATTATACATTAATAATGATGCATAAGTAATGATACATAAGTAATTATGCATAATTAATGATACATAAGTAATTATTACATAATAATCACACATGAGTGATGATACATAAATAATGATATATAAATAATGATGCATAAATAATGATACATAATTAATGATACATAAGTAATGATACTTGAGTACTGATACATATGTAATGATACATATAATGATACACAAGTAATGATACATTAGTAATGATATATAAGTAATGATGCATATGTAATGATATATAAGTTAGGATATAAATAATGATACATTCGTAATGATGCATAAGTAATGATACATTAGTAATGATGCATAAGTAATGATACATTAGTAATGATGCATAAGTAATGATACATTAGTAATGATGCATAAGTAATGATAGATAAGTAATTGTGCATAAGTAATTATGTATATGTAATGGTATATAAGTAATTATATATAAATAATGATACATAATAATGATACATTAGTAATGATACATAATAATGATACATTAGTAATGATACATAAGTACTGACATATAAGTAATGATACATAAGTAATGATATATAAGTAATGATGCATATATTATTATGCAAGAGCAACACTGATGCTTTCAGTATCACAACTAAGACTAAAGAGGCATTTGAAAATTCCGTATGAAAGGCTTTCAATTGGAAAAAGGTCCAAGTAAATGGCATATTGGCGCAGTACATACAGTAAAATCAAGTGGATAACATTCTCTTTAAAGTCCGGCGTCAATTCACGTTGTTTTGTTGTTTTTCCAATTCTACTAGGGAAAGATATGGAATATGCAATTAATTTGCTGCACTTTTTTTGTTAAATTAAAGCAAGCGTAAAAGTTACCTTCTGATATTTTTCCAGCCACAAACAAAACGAAAAGAAAAAGATCAATGACCTCTACACGGCTGTTCATACAACTGCTCCGAGATATTATTATCCATAAGCTTTCTATTTAGAATGGATAATCTCTCTCTCTCTCACTCTCTCTCTCTCTCTCTCTCTCTCTCTGTATATATATATATATATATATATATATATATATATATATGCACACACATTTTTTTACATACGGGTCACCACTTATCAAGGCCCGAAGGCCACTCAGGGATAAGGGTTATTGCGTGTACAGTAATCAATGAGGTAGTATTGTAGTAATCATTAGTATTGGGGGTTTTGATAGAGTGTCTTACTTAAGGGGACGGTTTGGCAGGAGGTTGTCAATGCTGGACTTGAAGACATTCAAGTTGTAGTCAGGTGGGAAACAGGCAAGCCGCAGAGGGTTCCACTGGTGTACACTTCTAAGAAAGAAGCTTTGCTCATGGAATCTACGTTTGGATTAAGGCACAGATAAAGAGTGGGGAAAATTAATGACAGTAGTTTCAGCCAGACGGGTGTTTCTCGTGAAAGATTGGCGAGGGGGGACGAGGGATTGGAGCTCAGACAAGCACCTGCCATGGATATAGCGATAAAACAAAACAGGCTTGCAACGTCTCTTCTGTGGGGGAGAGGTTGCAGGGAAGAGAAAAGGGAATCCCCCACTAAACCACGAAGTCTATTTTGTACTCTGTCAAGGCAGGATAGGCTGTTTTTAGCAGCTCCTGTCCAGATGTGGCAGCAGTACTCCATCCTTGGACGTACTTGGCTTTTATACAGATAGAGAATTGCATCAAAAGTGAGATATCTTCTGGTGCGGTAGAAGGATCCCACCATTTTCCAAGCGTCCCTGGCAACAGATTTGATGTACGTGTTCCATTTTAGATCAGGAGTAAAGGTCAAACCCAAAAGCTTGTCAAAACATGGATTCTCTCCAAGACGAGAGCCATCCATTCCAATTGATGTCAGATGAGGATCAGAGCGTTGATGATGTAAGGATAGAAGTTTGGTTTTGGATGCATTAAAAGTAACCAGCCACCTCTTCCCCCATTGTACTACGTGCTCAAGATCAGAGGAGAGAGAATCAGAGAGAACTTTGTCATTTACGGCCTCTGATGTGTTGTCATAGATGGTCGTATCATCAGCATAGATGTCAACGAATGATTTAAGTATGTGTTTTGGGAGATCATTGATGTAGATCAGGAAGAGAGTTGGACCCAGGATGGAACTCTGAGGGACTCCAGCATTAATACTGTGGACCTCTGATTTCTGCCCATTAACCAATATTCTTATGAGCCTATCAGAGAGAAATGATTTAATGATTGAGAAAACATTTCCAGTAATACCGTAGCTGGACATCTTGTGAAGTAGGCTCTTATGCCATACCTTATCGAAGGCCTTCGATATGTCAAGAGAAATTGCCCTGGAATGGAAGCCTTTGTCAAGAGATTTACTAATCCTGTGGGATATAACCGTTAGCACATCTGCTGTAGATCTTGCAGAGCGGAAACCATATTGCGTGTCACTAAGAAGGTTGTTTCTGTTGAGGTGGTTGACTACTTCTTTATTTAATATGGATTCCAACAACTTACTCATGACACACAGAAAACCTATTGGTCTGTACTGAGAGGGAGATGACTTTTCACCTGAATTGTTAAATACAGGGCATACTGATGAGGTTCTCCAGGGTGTTGGAAAGCACTTCTCCTTTAGGCAACGCTTAAACAGTTTTGTAAGTATGGGGGAAAGTTCTGGTTAGAGCTTCTTCAGCACTATAACTGGAATGCCATCAGGGCCGGTTGCTTTACTGGAATCTAGGTTCTTGATAAACTTGGCGACCTCACGCAATGATATTTGTACGTTGCATAGCGTGTTGTCTGTTATAGGAGGAAATACAGGGAGTTGATGGCCATTGTAGCATAGGGTAGAATTAGCTGCAAAGTTCTTGGCAAATAGTCTGTCCTTGTCTGATGCTGACGAGATGACCTCAGGTCCATTGATGATAGTTGGGATAGAACGCACACTTCTGTTCAGGATCCTGTTTGCTATTTGCCAGAACTGGTGGGAACCAAGCCGCTGCTCAGATACTTTGGATTTAACAGACTGAACATATAGCTCTCTTGCATGTTTTATTACTATTTTACAGTGGTTGCTGGCAGTCCTGAAAGCAGCTTTAGTCTCAGTACATCTATTACGTTGGTAGCTATGGAAAAAGTGATTTCTGTGCGCGATGGCAGCAGCAAATTCTGAGGAGAACCATGGCTGGCTGTTAGGTTTTTTTGGAATTTTTTAGATGGTATGAATCGGTCTATGCCTATTATTAACCATTCGGTCAGGTCTGATACTATAGAGGACACATCCTTTTTAAACATGGAATGCAGAGGTAGGTCAGATATGAATGTACGGAAGCTATCCCAGTCAGCCATAGAGTATCGATATACAGTACGGTGGAGAGGCACGTCTGAAGACTTACTACATTTCATTTTTATCTTAACTGATACCACAGAGTGGTCAGAGGATCCCAGATGAGATAGAACGGAACATGAACACAGCTCAGGGGAAGTTGTGAGGAAAAGGTCTAGAAGGCTTGCATATTGACCGGGTGTATCGGGCACACGGCTGGGTTCGTGAACAATCTGAGTGAGGTCATAGGCAATGGCAAAATCTTCACAAAACCTCCCCTCGTTATCGGTTTAATTTGAATGGGTCAGCCATTCCACATTATGGACATTGAAGTCATCGCAAATGTGAATGTTAGCCGAAGGATGAGCAAACGGGATGTGGTCGATTTTCTCAGATATGCTCTTAAAGATAGTAACTCCACTGTTGTGGGGGCGATAGAGGGCAAATATAAATATCTCTAGAGATATCTCTACCACATGGAAATTCATCTTGATATCTCTACCACATGGAAATTCATCTTGATATCTCTACCACATGGAAATTCATCTTGATATCTCTACCACATGGAAATTCATCTTGATATCTCTACCACATGGAAATTCATCTTGATATCTCTACCACATGGAAATTCATCTTGATATCTCTACCACATGGAAAGCCAAATTTTTATGTAGGCTCATATTCCATGCCTATTGCGATCTTGGCGATCAGATTTAGATGTTAAGTTGGAGTAACCTTTAATTATGAATTCGTCTAGAGAAGTGGTCGGCCCTATGCCAGTTGCACTTAGAAAGAATATGTCCGGTTTCGTCTATAATTGTGTTTCAACCTCTGGAAGGTTGGAACGTAAACCCCTGATGTTGGAGAAGGAGACCTGGTAGTAGGGGTCTACGTTGGTGGATGGGGTTCTAGGTTTATTCGTGTTTCTTGTTTGGAGATTTGTCATGATTCAGGTTTTGGGGTTTGTGGAGCAGATCGGTAGACTTGGTTCGAGCAGGACAGAGAGGGAAAATAAGAGAGAAAAAAGACAAGAACATTTTTTGTGGCACATGATAAGGTAAAGCCGTAACAATTACTCACTAGTATGGCATCGAAACGCCCTACCAGAAATTACTTTATGGTCCAGAATCCATTCACCAAATTGCAATACAGCAGCCCCGGTACTTTGCACCTGCTGATAGGACAGCCTCCTTAGTGGTTAATCCAAGGTTCGGGTCCCTGACTAGCAGGCGGGTAACATCAGCCCAGATGAAACGTTTACCTCCAGCACCCTTACTAGACCACAGGGATAGACATGGAAATAGAAATTTTCCGACATCTTAGGCTTCTCTTTACAAAGTACTACCGACCTGGAAAACAGCTTTTTCTTCACCTTTTGTCAGAAAAATCACTCATTGGAAATAGGGACTGAATGACAAAAAAGGAGAAGTGAGAGTTACTGGAGCTGCCGATAACACATCCACATGCATTATCTACTCTCCATCGAAAAAAAAACTAAAATGAGAGGGAGAGGGATATCTCTCTCTCTCTCTCTCTCCATATATATATATATATATATATATAGAGAGAGAGAGAGAGAGAGAGAGAGAGAGAAAGAGAGAGATAGATAGATAGATAGATAGATAGATAGAACTGTTATTTTTTACTTAAAAATAACAGACCGACGGCAATCTTTTGTGTAATATCAATGATATGCGTACTGAAAACCCGAGTAAGTGCAATTCGCATAGACAGGCACCTGACTGAAAGAAAACTCGAGAATCTGATTGATTGTCAAAAATAAAATTATCGATCATTGAGTTCGGACACACGGTCGGAAAAACTACAGTGAATTGTCAAAAGTAAAATAATTATTGGTCGGACAATTTGACATTTTAGCGGCGAAATGAAACAAATAGCGTCACGACAATGTCAGTCAAATCGTACCATAGGCAGGTATAGTGAATTCTAAATTGTAATGTAATAACCCATTATAATTGATATCCTCGGTTGGTTGGCAATTTAGGCCCGCGTAACCCACTTGTCATATTCCTGTGCGTGCTTTACCCACACTTCTTAACTGCCGGCGGCAATGAAGACGCATCATTATATTTTCACATGTCAGTTTATCACCATAATATTTATGCATAGCATAAATATTATGCATAGCATAAATATTATGCTTTTTGAAACTTAAGCGTAACAGAAAGACTGACAAATTTTAACTATTTTTGCAGAACAAGCAAGTTCGTTTGAAGAAAGCGATTTGTGAATTCGTATCGCGTTGAGGCGTGACGGATTATTTATTTAAGTTAAAGCGAGCCACACAGGTACTGAACAAAAAAACTAGTTTCTCACTGCTGAAAAAACCTACAGGAAATCGCGTCAAAACAAAGTATGCCACCGCTTAGCAAGAAACTAAAGATAGCATTTCAATGTTAAAACCAATGTAAAAGGGTAAGACGGGTGGATTTCGACCAGGAACCCACCACCCCCACCCCGCTTGTCAGAAACATCGCTTATTGAGTATAAGCATTACACGGCAAAGTAAGAGAAGTAATACGAGACTGTCGAAACTAAAACGTATTTTTTCCCTCTCCTTGGAGTTTGGACACGAAAGATTTAATCAGATGTCACGTCCACAGATTTAAAAGCGGTGCTTGATCTTTGAACATATTCGACATACAGGTGGAATATTACATGTAAAATCAGGTCTTTCCTGGGGACATTAGAATGTTTTATTTAACGACTCTGTAACAAAATTTTATAAAGAAAATTAAAAATAATAACAAGAGTGAATTAAATTTCAGATATACTGACGTTCATCTACGTAGGGGTTTGAAGAACAAACATTAATATTGCAAAAATATTCAGATGCGTGTATAGATTAGATGTGCATTCCTTTGACTCATTCCTTTCGATTAATGTTCCCTGAATTCTTTATTTCCTTCATCTTCCCGTGCGTCAGTTTAGGTCCATCATCCCTACAGCTGCACGTGACTAAATTGACACATGCTTCTTTTGACACCAAGGATCAATGTCAGTGTTGCTTGACCCAAGCAAGACCTGTGGCCTGATTCTCCAGTGCTGCCAGCACGCACACGCTTGACGTCAGCGGACGGACGCTGGCTGAAAAGGAAGGAATGACGATGTGAAAGGCGAAAAGGTAGAAACCTTAAGCCAGTTGTCTTGCTAATTACTGTCTCCCGAAGGTGCCTGATTGTTGATGACTCGTTTCTGTTAGTGACAGTTTCTGAATCAGAATTTTCAAAGGGATGCTGACGTCAGGTATCTTGATTAAGTGGCATGCGTGACAACAGCAGCTAGACGAATGGGTCGTTAATTTTGTAATTTTATGAGAAAAAGAAGATTTATTCGAATGAATAAATTAGTGTATAGAAATCGGGATGAATGCAGAAGGAAGATAACATTTTTGGTTATGACCTCTAGTGCAAAGTTAGAGATCGTTTTTTATTGCTTAAAAAATTGATGAAAAGTACAAGAGATGGAAAAGTTCAAATGTATCAATAGTAATAGTAATTTCTGCAATTATTTTTGATTAAACAAAACCTTTTTATGATGGTCAACATAAGATATTTGCTAGTTCCGGTCTAGCTATGTAGCCAGTAATAATAATCATAGTGATATGCGTTGCATTATTGTGTTTTGGCATAGGGAAAACACACTGTAATAAATATATTTATTTAAGAATAGTGCATGCTCTGACGAACTGCAAGCACTTGTGCTCCCACGACGTAAATACCCTCGACAAACCCGACAAGCAGCTAAATTCCACCTCTACACAGTAGAGATCCCTAGATGTAAGAGAGCTTTCTACTCCAGTAGTTTCTTCCCTAGAACCGCTAGACTTTGGAATTCCCTTCCCGGTCCCTGCTTCCCATACTGTACTGACACGCAGAAGTTCAAGTGTAACGTGAACCGACATCTTGCTACCCAACTCTCTACATGTCCTAATGTCCCTGATAGTAGCCCCCTACATCAAAGTGGTAATGGGCCTTGTTTGGGGTGAAAATGTAATTCAGAAAAGGAGAGTAAAAGATAAAAAGAGAAGCAACAAAATTAAATTTATTAAAAACAGAAAAGAAAAAATAAACAACTAGGTACAACATTGCTAAAGGGGAATAATTCAGATTTAGATTTTAATTTTATGCTTTCTCTCTAATATTTATACTTAATAATATTTAAAGATATATTGTCTTTGGTCAACCTAAGATTCATAAGATCTTTATATTCCATGAATTGTCTATTTTCCTGGTGAAAATAGTTTCTCTTAGGCTTGTTGTTCAGATTTCTCTCCTGTATGTGACCCTTAACAGAGCGGAATTGTTTACAACTGTATAACAAACACATTCGACAACTATTTATAGTTGTCGCTTAAGGATGGTCTAGAAACAACTCCAAAGGACACTCTTAGTTTAGGACTTTCTGGAAACAAAAGAAATACTTTTTTCTGTTCTATTTTTAGAAGTCTCCAAAAAGGCTTAAAAAGACATTTTTATATTCTAATTTTAAAGTAATATTTTTTAGTATTATAGCATTTTATTATTTTAATTCATTTATTATTTATAATTATTTGGATGATATTTTATATTTTATATTATTATATATTTAAGTACTATTATATCATTATAATATTTAATTATATTAATAAATATTTTTATTATGTTTTATATTAATTATTTACTAGCGAGACCTGTGGAAATTCCACAGCAGCATTTTTCCTATGCAATATATATTGTTGCTGGACATGATGTGAGCGTTCTATTCAGCATGAATGAAGACACAATCATATTCTAGTTTTTTATTAAAACTGTACTGCCCCCTTTCTAAAATAATAACTTTGATATATTTCACGGGCTGATTATTTCATTACAAACACACCGGTCAATTTACTCACATTTATCATTTTTCATAATTATTGAATATGTTACTATGTTCGACACTAATTTTGCATAATTTACACCCACATTATCGCCTCTCCCTTTACTAAAATAGTAAATTTGATATATTGTATCGGCTGATTATTTTATAAAAAAATACAACTATTAATTAACTCAGATTTCATCATTTTTATTTTTAATAATTCTTGGATATGGTACTAATTTTGACAATAATTTTTCATCATTTAAACTCACCATATCGCACACCTTACTAAAATAATAACTTTGATATATTTTCTAGGCTGATTATTTCATTACAAACACATACATCAATCAAATCACATTTTATCCTTTTTCGTAATTCTTGGATATGTTACTAATTTCGACAATATTTTTTATAATTTAAACCAACCTTGTGGCCCAACCTTACTAAAATGATAACTTTGATACATTTGCTGGGCTGATTATTTCATTACACACACACTAATCAATTAACCTCCATTTCATCATTTTTCAAAATTCTTGTGTATGTTACTAATTTCAACAATAATTTTTCATAATTTATACCCACATTATCGCCCTCTCTTAATAAAATAATAACTTTGAAATATTATCTGAGTTTATTATTTTATTACAAACACACTAATGCATGAAATCACATTTAATCATTTTTCATAATTCTTGGATATGTTACTTGATTCGACAATCATTTTTCATAATTTTAACCCACATTTTCGCCCTTCCCTCTATACTAAATAATAATATTTATATATTGTCTAGGTCGATTATTTCCTTACAAACACACCAATCTATTAACTAATATGTCATGATTTTTTCATAATTCTTGGATATGTTACTAATTTCGACAATAATTTTTCATAATTTAAGCCCTCCTTATCTTCTTCCCCTTTACTTATATAATAACTTTGATATATTGTCCAGGCTGATTATTTTATTAAAAACACACCAATCAATTAAATCACATTTCGTCATGTTTCGTAATTATTGGATATCTTACTAATTTCGACAATATTTTTTTTATAATTTAAACCATTCTCGTCACCCTCTCTTACTAAAAAAATTATTTGATATATTTTCTGGGCTGATTATTTCATAAAAAAACATAACTATCAATTAACTCACACTTCATCATTTTTCTTAATTCTTTGATATGTTACACATTTCGACAATTATTTTTAATATTTTTAACCCACATTATCAACCACCCACTACAAACATAATAACTTTGATATATTATCTGGGATGATTATTTCATTTCAGACACATCAATCAATTAACTCACATTTCATCATTTTTCATAATTCTTGGATATGTTACTTATGTCGACAATCATTTTTTATTATTTTAACCCACATCATCGCCCAACTTACTAAAATAATAACTTTGATATATTGGTTGTTCTGATTATTTAATTGCAAACACACTAATGCATTAAATAAAATCTCATTTTTATTAATTCTTGGATATGTTACTAATTTTGACAATTATTTTTCATAATTTAAACCATCCTTATCGCCCTCTCTTTCTTACATAATTACTTTGATATATTTCCTGGGCTGATTATTTTATTATAAACACACACTCGATTAACTCACATTTAATCTTTGTTCATAATTCTGGATATGTTACTAATTTCGACAATAATTTTTATAATTAAAAACCCACATTATGCCTCTCCCTCCTACTTATATAATATATTTGATATATTGCCTGGGCTTATTATATCATTACAAACACAACAATCAAGTAACTCACATTTCATCATTTTTCATAATTCTTGGATATGTTACTAATTCCGACAATAATTTTCATAACTTTAACCCACTATGTCGCTCCCCCTTACTTAAATAATAACTGGGCTGATTATTTCATTACAAACAAATCAATAAATTCTGGGTATTCTCATAGTATATATGTTTCACCTATCTTATCCAATCCCGGGTGACGCCGCATATTCTGCTAATATATATCGTTCACCTATCTCATTCGATCCTGGGCGACACTGGGTATTTTGCTACTATATGTTTTCCACCTTTCTCATTCAATGCTGGGTGTCACTTTCAGATAGTATATATTTGCACATCTCATTCAATCCCTGGACTGACTTCATGTCCGCCACCCCACTGTTGAAAATATACATTAAATACAGTAATATTTTAATAGTAAACTGTTTCAGCCATTTCCGGGACTGACTTTATATCCCAAACCCACTGTTAAAAATATACATGAAATAATGTAATGTATAAATATTAAATTGTTTCAGCCATTTCCGGGACCGACTTTATATCTCAAACCCACTGCTAAAAATATGTATAAAATAATGTAATGTCTAACTAGTAAACTGTTCCAGCCATTTCCGGGACCGACTTTACATCCCAAACCAATTGCTAAAAATATAGAGGAAATAATGTAATGTCTAAATAGTAAACTGTGTCAGCCATGTCCGGGACCGACTTTATATCCCCAACCCACTGCTAAAAATATACATGAAATAATGTGATGTCTAAATAGTCAACTGTTTCAGCCATTTCCGGGACCGACTTTATATCCGAAACCCACTGCTAAAAATATACATGAAATAATGTAATGTCTAAATAGTAAACTGTTTCAGCCATTTCCGGGGCCGACTTTATATCTCCAAACCACTGCTAAAAATATACATGAAATAATGTAATGTCTAACTAGTAAACTGTTCCAGACATTTCCGGGACTGACTTTACATCCCAAACCAATTGCTAAAAATATGCAGGAAATAATGTAATGTCTAAATAGTCAACTGTTTCAGCCATCTCCGGGACCGACTTAATATCCGAAACCCACTGCTAAAAATATACATTAAATAATGTAATGTCTAAATAGTAAACTGTTTCAGCCATTTCCGGGACCGACTTTATATCCCAAACCCACTGCTAAAAATATACATGAAATAATGTAATGTCTAAATAGTAAACTGCTTCAGCCATTTCCGGGATCGACTTTATATCCCAAACCCACTGCTAAAAATATACATAAAGTAATGTAATGTCTAAATAGTAAACTGTTTCAACCATTTCCGGGACTGACTTTATATCCCAAACCCACTGCTAAAAATACACATGAAATAATGTAATGTCTTCATAGTAAACTGTTTCATCCATTTCCGGGACCGACTTTATATCCCAAACCCACTGCTAAAAATATACATGAAATAATGTAATGTCCAAGACGTAAATGGTTGCCGCAATTTCCGGAACCGACTTCATATTTCCCACCCCAATGTTGAAAATATATATTAAATAAAGCAGTGTGTAATGCGTAAAGGGGTTCACCCATTTTCGGACTGATTTAATATCCCCCACCCCACTGTTAAAAATATACATGAAATAAAGTAATGTTTAAATCGTAAACGGTTTGAGTAATTTCTTGGACTGACTTCATATCCCGTAACCCACTGCTTAAAATATACTTGAAATAAAGTAATGTTTAAATCATAAACTATTTCAGCAGTTTTTCGAAAGTAATACATAAAAACATTAACACGGTTAGGGATTAGGTAACCATTGCTTCAACATGAATGTCTGAGTGTACTATCAGTTTCAGCATTCCAGTGACTTAAATCCCTCCATTTTTTTGGTCTTGGTTAATGGAGGAGAAATCCTTCATTACTGATACAATCCTTTTTTTTTATTGACCAGAGATTTGGGGAGCTGGTTTCACCCTAAATTTTTAACCGACCTGATGTCCAATTCCGCCCTTGTGGGGAGGCAAGTAAACAAAGAAAAAATAATCAGAACGGACATTTTCCATGGCATTTTATAATTAATCAGGAGTAACACTTCCAGGGCATTTTGTAATTAAATCGGAAATAACTTTTTCCTGTTACTTTTTTAATATTAAAACTTTGTTACATTAAACATAGTACCTATTCACAATGCCTCCCCACGGGACAGATTTAGACACCAGGGTCGTTTTTAACGTGGAGAAAAAATTGTCTTAGTCGTAAATGATTTCTCTTCCGTTGAGAGAGAAGAAATTGAAATGTAGCACCTGAAGAACAGATACTACACTTTGATCTTAACCAAAAAAAGACAAATCATTTTTATTAGCTTTGGCTCAACAGCGACACCAATTCTTTTTTTTTTTTGCGTGGCTCCACTTTCCCTTTTAAGGGATGCACAGCATGATAACGGACGAAGCGATAAGTAATAAATAATATAAGGATTGTATTTGAATAACAATATTTTTTTTTTAAAGAAATCATAATTTCTTCATATTGTAAAAGGAACATATATCCTCATATTATACTATAAAAATCCTTTTTTATTCATTCCTTGTACATTTTCCAAACAGCAGAGTGAGTTTTTAAAGAAGACTTTTCAAGTTCTTACTTGCGAAGATAGTTTTGGGGGGAGACAATCGATTTCAGAGCAACATTTTAAAAGAAAATTGCTTTCAGGTTTAAACTTAAATGTGTCCGAGAATTTTTTTTTTTTTAAAATTTTATTGTGTACATGTTTATAAGTGGTGGTTTGTATAGATAAGGAAAGCATAGAATTTTTATATTTTCTTAGTCATTGCAAAGTAAAGGGGGTTATTACGCTGAAATATCAAGGAAATCATGTAACGGCCGAGAATTATCCATGGGTCTGAAAAACGTAATCAAAATGTTCTCATTCACTTCGAAAAATTATATTTGAGTAAAAGATAAAAGTCCTCATCTCCTAATCTGAAATGAAACATGTACATCAAATCTGTTGCCAATGCCGCTTGAAAAATGTAAGATCTTTCTACCGCTCCAGTAGGTATCTCACTGCTGATGCAGTTCTCTGTTTATATAAAAGCCAAGTACGTTCAAGGATCGAGTGCTGCTGCCATATCTAGGCAGTAGCTGCTAAAACAGCCTATCCTGCCTTGACAGATTACAAAATAGGCTTCGTAGCCTAGTGGGGGATGCCCTTTTCTCTTCCCTGCAACCTCTCTCCAACAGAAGAGACGTTGCGAGCCTGTAATTGTTTTATCATTATTTCCATGGGAAGTTCCCCCTCGCCAATCGTTCACGAGGAGCACCCGTTTAGCTGAAACCACTGTCAAAAATTTTCCCCACTCTTTATCTGTGCCTAAATCAAGCTTAGATTCCATGAACAAAGCTTCTTTCTTAGAAGTTCACGCCTGTGGAACTCTCTTCCTTTTGCCTGTTTCCCACCTGACGACTACTTGGATGTCTTCAAGTCCAACATAAACAAGTTCCTGATAAACCGCCCCCTTAAGTAAGACACTTTATCAGATCACCATTACTAACGATTACTACGATATTATCCCATTGATTACTGTAGACGCAATAACCCTTATCCCTGAGTGGCCTCCTGGCCTTGATAAGTGGTGACTTCCATGTAAAAAAAAGTCAATGCTCATTTCTTTTAATTAGAAAGTTCAGTAAAAAAAATAGAAGTATTTAAAAAGATAAATTTATGAATTTGTTTTTGATGAGTAGACGACCGTATAAAAGAGTTAATGGGTTGTGTGCACGTGTATGAGAACAGAGTGCTCATGCTTACAACAGTGTGTAGGTGCGTCGAGAAATTCTTTCCCATCCCCAGAGAACGAGGGAACCGGAACCAGACCTCAAAACGTGTTTGCTCTGTCGTGAACCTTTATTACGTTATACTATAGTTCTTTAGTTTTTAACCGTGTCGTCTATTTAATCTGTTAAATAGAGTCTCAAGTTCAGGACAAATGTATATAAGACTTCTTGCTTCACGAAAAAACACTTGACGTAAGTTTTTAAAAATGAATGACAATTTATTTTCTGTTCAATTCTTTCTCAATGTACTCTGGAAAGACAGTGCGAAAAAGAGAGAGATGGGGCGTGGTGGAGTGTTGTGGGTGACACAAAATGACAACTGGTCGTCTCGGTGCCCTCTTATCTTTAACTGACTTTTCCTTGGTTGGCATTCGTTTTTATTTACAAAAACACGTTAAATAGGAATTTCATTTTTCCATGCCGCATTCCACTGGCCTTTATTAAATTCGTCCAATGCCAAATTTCAATATGACTGTTGTCAAAACTTGTCAGTTGAAAAATGTTGATTTCAAAGTTTATGCACACTTCTTGTAATGGATATGACTTTTGATGATATTTCTTTGTTTGAAGATAACCACATTATTAACGTGCGTGTATCAAGCTTCATATGCGTGTATACATAACCAGCAAGAATTCCGGCGTTGCCCAGAATACTATTCAACACCTTGACTCAAACATTTTGTGATGGATTAACCATTGTTGTTATGCATTCAGTGTCGATTAAAATGCCAAATTTGATAAATACATGTAAATACCTCTGATTGGTTTAAAATTAAATTAACGCGATTGAATATGTCGAGCTACGTGCGCAGAAACGAGTTATGGAACTCTTGATCATATTCAATCAACGACTCATCATGGCTTTTATATGTGAGGATTCGTCCCTCAGCTAGTTCGTTCAGGTTTCGGTTTCAAATAGCATTCTTACCGTTAAATACGCTTATTAAATTCTAATAACTTATTTGTGGTACATCCAAGCATATGTATGAGATATTCTGCCCGTTGAAATGTATTGCACATGTACATTTAAATTTGAACAGTGGCTGTGTTTATAGGTTCTTTCTTTGTTGAAGAAAAGAGACAGAGAGAAAAGATTAGAATCCTTTTTAACTGGTATCCGAAGAGGGCGAAGACGAAAGAGAGAATGTAAGCAAGAACGATGGAAATGGAGAAATAAATAAAGATGGCAGAAAGTGACTATTTTATAGTTCGTTATTGGTTTTTAATAGAATTTTGGTTTACATGAAACACCCAACTTAAAAACGTTTGTTAATTGTTGTTAAGCACTATTCATTCATTTCGTATGAATCACATGATTATTGTTGGCATTCGTTTCCTGATATCTTTCTAGTTAGAATTCTTTTCTAGAAAGACATCGGCTATTTACGGGAGAGACAACGTGAAGGTTGCCAACATCCACAAGTGTAAGTGTTCATTTAACCACCGTCAACTTTCAGTTTTTGTTACTTGACTATGCGTTCAATCATTTCTATTATAGACTTCCAAGTTTGTCAGGCTTTAGTTTGAAATATAATTGAGGTAGTCTGTCACACTTCCATTAGAAAATTTGATCGATAAATACATAGAATGGAGTGATTTTATATTAGTTTATATTAGAACTTCTGTGATTAAGTGGAATACGGACTATGATGTTGCCAGAGGTAGTTGAATCCAAAACATTTTTTTGCTTACGAAAAACGCTAGCAAGCAGTTTATAATTAAAGAAAATCCCAATTATAAGAGAATCAGTCCTAGTATAGTAACTTCAATAGAATAAAAGTATTTGATCAGCTTACGGGCCGTGTTAAAATAACGCAATTACTTAAAAAAAATTCTTAATATGTGAGATTTTTTTATATTCTGCACTTTCATATTAATATTTAATAAATAAAAGGATAATTGTGTAAAAAAATATTAAAATCGGTACCGTTTACCAACCATCGGCTGATATAGTTCCATTGTTTAATCGTTTCAGCACTTTCCGTTGGTAGTGAGATCTGCTCGGAATATGCTGACGATAACGGCTAATTCTCTCTAAGTGAATACGTTTGTTGGTTGGTCTGTCAATCTTTAGTTTTGATAAACGCTTAGATAAGACAGACACATCCCCAGGAGAAACTCTGCCCGTTAATCTGTCAGGATTTAACTTTAAATCACAGTTTTCTTAGTCTATCACGTTTTATTTTGAAACGCCATTTTATTTTGTAAATGCAAAGATAAAATGGACGTATCCAATTTTTTATGTTCATCCAATAGTCTCTAAAGTAAGCTCTGCATGTCTGCCGATGGTCTGTCAGGCTTCAGTTTGAAATAATCGTTGGTCTATAATATTATCCGTTATTATTATTTGCGCTGCTACCTGTTCACTGACTACAACACTTTTATTCGTCGAAGTTGAACCAGGTGCCCTGAAGACCGATCTTAATTAGCAATGCAGTCGCAGCCTGTGAACGCGGCTCGTAAATCTCATGCGTCTCATTAAGGTTCGAAGTGGCACGACATATCCGAGGTAAGGGTCGAATAGAATTTGATCATTTAACCATGTGTGCACTGGCGATTGAGATTTATAGCGACCAGAATATTTGCTTGGTGACAAATGCGCCAAATTGTGTTATGGGCAAAAGAAGATATATATTGCGGTTTCGGATTATTAAAAGCTAGACAATGCCGCAAAGTATGCATCGCATAAATAAAGGAGCTAGTGTATTTGTCGACTGTCGACGCGTTCGTTGGTTTATGAAAGTCATTATTGAAACTGTGTCACTTCCTTTTCTGTATTTTTTTTTTCAAACAATTCCAGATCGAGAAGAAGAGAAAGGATTAAGTGGAACTTTAAATGGAAAAGAAAAGGAAGGAAAAAATTATAAGGATTTGTTAGAGATTTAAAAAAAAAAACACCACGCAGAGCTATTCGGCACCGTTCGGGATCGTAATTCTTTTAAAGGAAAACAAGAGTTAAACTCAATATAATGTTGTAATTTGATATGTCTACGCTCATTTGGAGAAAAAGCAACGTAAAACTAGTCACGACCGGTTGAGGCTCAAACTCCTAAACTATGTATCTAATTAGCCCCGGCTAACTGATTGATCCACTCTCTCTCTCCCCTCTCTCTCTCTCTCTCTCTCTCTCTCTCGTGCGCCCTCTCTCTTTCCTTTTCTCTTGAGTAGATATTTAGTCAGCAAGATGCAAGAAAATTAGAGAGGAAGTAATGGAAAATATTGAAAACTCGTCTGTTTTCGATTTAATACCGGATGATTTTGGTGAAAGTATTAGGCCTTCTGACTGAGGTTTAGTATTTCTCTGTGTTACTTTTTTACTAAAAACAATAAAATATTAACCTATGAAATATGTGATGATCCTTTACAGTGACTGGACATACGTCATCCCTGCTATAAAAGGGCACGTGTAGGCTTGACATGCAATTTGAATATTAAAGAAATGTTTAAATGTTGCGAGTGAAGATTCGAACACTGTACCAATGATTACAAATACTGCCGGTGACGACGACGATTTATGTTGTCTATAATTTTACACCATGGACATTTATCCAAATGAAGTTGCTGTTCATATGTTAAAATAAAGTGAATAATGAAAGAGAATAATTTATATTTTTTCGTCTGGAACTTGTGAAAAGCAAAATTGATACAAAGAAAGACGAGAAGCGAGAGAAAAGATCAAATGAATTGTGAACCAGATTATAATTGACTGAGACAGCAACTCTATTATTTCCATTTAATTCCGTAAAATTAGTTGGTTAAGAAGAATGTTCTTGCAGAATTTAAAATTTTGATTTCAAATGATGTATTTTCAAATAAGTTTTCATTATAATACATTTACTTCATATATAATTTCAAGAACTTTCTTCATCTAATCGTAAAATTACAATCGTTTTAAAACAATTATGTCTTCTTTTCAGAACGTTGAATACAAGAGTGAAAAGGCAACTTTGCGCAATTTTTTTTATTTCAATTACAGCTAGGCCGAAAAGCTGCTGAAACAGCTCGTGATATCAACGAAGCGTTTGAACTAGGAACCACTACTAAATCCACAGCAAAATTGTGATTTAAGAAATCTCGTTGATCGAAGAAAATCTTTAAGACGATGAGCGTAGTGATCGGCCATCGGATGTTGACAACGATTAATTAAAAGCCTTAGTCGAAGCAAATCCATGCACAACTGTTCTAGAACCTATTTCTGAATTAGGCGTAACGTATACAACGATTTCCAACCACTTGAAAGAGATTGGGATGACAATACAACTTGATAAATGGATGGCTCACGAGTTGAACAACAACTAAAAGAAACGCTGTTATGAGGTGTCATCTTCTCTTCTTTCACGCAACTAAAACGACCTGTTTCTTGACCAGGTTGTGACTTGCGATGAAAAGTGAGTTCTTTACGACGATCGGTGACGCTCAGCTTAGATGCCGACGAAGTTCCACGACACTTCGCAAAGCCAGAGTTGCACCAAAAGAAGGTCACGCTGACTGTTTAGTTGTATTGGACCGACTCATCCATTACAGTTTTTGAATGCAAGCGAAAATCATTACGGCGGCGAAGTACAGTCAATAAATTGATGAAATGCATCAGAAACTTCGACAACAACACCCAACAGAAAAGGCCCAATTCCCCTCTACGACAATGCCCGAGTGCACTTTGTTAAACCGACCCTGCAGAAGTTGAACGAAATGGGCTACGAAATTCTAACAGTTTTTTTTAATTATTTATTGCAATTTCACCCCAAACACGGCACATTGCCACTTTGCTGTAGGGGGCTACTATCAGGGACATAAGCTACAGGGGTACTGTGTGGGGATTTGGGCAGCAAGATTTCGGTGCATGTTACACTTGATCTTCTGCATGTCAGTACAGTTGGGGAAGCAGGAACTCGGAAGGGAGTTCCAAAGTCCAGCTGTTCTGGGGAAGAAACTACTGGAGTAGAAGGCTCTCTTACATCTAGGGATCTCAACTGTGAAGGAGTGAGATTTTTGCTGCTTGGCGGATTTGTCGGGGGTACTTACGTCGAGGGGACACAACTGTTTGCAGTTCGTCAGAGTATTCACCATTGAAATACTGTAGAACAGGCGGAGGGATGCAACATTACGTCGATGGGACAAAAGCTGAAGCTTAGATGACAGTTCAGGACCTATCAGATTGGCGACTTTCTTTTGGACCTTGTCTAGGAGCGAGAGACTAGTAGCATATGTACCAGCCCAAATATGACAACAATACTCCATACATGGGTGAATGGTGGCCTTATAGAAGTACAGGATACTTTCGGGCGTTAGAAGCTTACTAGCACGGTAGAGAGAACCTACCTTTTTCGCAGCGTTTCTGGCAATGCTCTCAATGTCATTTTTCCAACTCATGTTTCCTGTAAACATTAGGCTGAGGATTTTAAAGGATGTGCTTTCAGATAAAGAGTCTTTGACCATTGCTGGTAGAGAAGGTTTCTTGTAGTTATTGAAGGAAACAAGTTTTTTCTTAGCAGCATTGAATGTGACCATCCATTTTTGTCCCCATTCACAGATCGGAGGTCATCCTCTAGTGTTTTTGCCATTTCTCTAGATATGTGTTCATTTGTTTTCCTGTCCTGTCGGTTATAGAGAGTGGTGTCATCAACATATATACCCATCTCACAGACAATTTTGTCAGGGAGGTCATTTATGAATATTAGAAATAATAGAGGTCCAAGGATAAACCCCTGAGACACTCCCGCATTTATATCATATTGTTTAGATGTACGACCATCGATGACAACTGGATTTTCTCTTATCTAAGAAGGATTTAACTATGTTAAAGATTCTTCCAGTGATACCATATGATCTAATTTTCCTGAGAAGACCTTCATGCCATACCCTGTCAAAATCCTTAGATATATCTAGAGCTACCGCTCTAACCTCCCCTGCTTTGTTAAGTGAATTTTACAAGTTTTACGAGCACTTCGCCAACTTTCTGCGTGAGAAATGCTTAAAAAACTAAGCGATTTCAAAAACGCCTTCATCGACTTTATCGACACCAGAAAGCAAGATTTTTACGTTACTGACCCAAATACATTTGTTCTGCGTTGTTGATTCTGATGGTGCTCATTTCGATCAATAAATTTTTGTTTGAATCGAAATATGTTCATCTGAATTAAAAGTTCAAAACCGCAAGAACTTTCTTGTCAAACTGATAATATTTAACAGCGTCAGAGTGAAAACATTCAAATTTTCACGACCAAGATTAAATATGTAAATCGATTAGATTTACTGAAAATTGTCTGGAATCAGAATATCCCACTCAGAGTAGTCTATTTACATGAATGCGAAACGGTTTATTTGTTCAGATAAAAGAAGATAATCCGATATTAACTCGATAAATAAATTCACTAGTCACCTCCCTATTTACTTCTCAGAAATTGAAGACTTAACTTCTTGCTTTTATAATTTTTTTTAAAGAGAATAAATAATATTTTAATATTTTCCATGATCATCAAACTTGTATTGGTTCATATTGATGTTTTTAACAGTTTATTCTCTGACATGATTCGCATCAAGTTGCTTTTCTGTTTTCATTTCTGAGGTCTTATAAAAAAAGCGCGTGGCAAAGCAAGAGAGGCGACATTGTGATGATCGATACCTTTTCATCTAGTCGTATTGTAACAATGAATTACACCCATCTTACCCCAAAGTGACAATTTGGTTTCGCCCAACGGCTATGAAAAGAACAAGCCGATTCGTAATTGGCGGATTTTGAAATACACTTCTAATAACGTGTCTCGCGTTGTTTTTTTTTTTCGTATCGTAGTGTGTCGATTCGGCGAGATTGTTTGGTTCAGCTTAGGAACGTGTGTGTCGATTCAACGGTATTTGTTCGTAGCATGGCATGTTGATACGGCGGTAGTATTCAGAATTGCGTGGACTAATTTGTTAGGGACCATGCCGTCACATGTGAAAACAAATATATATATATATATATATATATATATATATATATATATATATACATTTTTTCTGACGCTCTTTTCTTCATATAGCGACAACAACAGTGACCAATGTTTGTCACAAAGCACTAGCTAAACATATTCCTCTGTAGTTTGTAGCAATTTTATTTTTTAAATACGGGATAAACTAAACTTTACTTTACAAATAAGGTTTCTAAGCGATGTATATTTCAAGATTATTCATTTCTGAGTTTACTGACAACAGAATATTGCCATGCCACAAATACGTGATAATTTATGCGGTGAAAAAAGTCGATTGAACATATCACTTATCGAGAGTAGAACAATGGTTGGAATAAATAAAGGAGTTAATGTAATTGCCGACTGCACGTTTATTATTTGTGTTATATCTTTCCATGTGAAAACTATATCACATACATTCATTATTTTCTTATTTACAAATATTTTACGATCAATGCATTATAATGTCTGGAAGGTGAGGCTTATTAACTGGTTAACGACACGAACTAATAATCTGGTGCTGCCGAATTCGAATCCACTTTACTTAGGATGTTGGTAATGTCTATATACGGGTATATACAGTACTAAATACCGTGGATATACAGTACTAAATAAACGTACTTGTGTATATGCGTGTCTTTGTGACGTATTTCTGCTTGTGACGTATTTGCATCGCTGAGATGTGTATAGTGTTTACATCGTGGTGTGTTTGAATGTTTATACGTTTTTAACATCAACGGGCCGTCTGTAATTATGTATGTATGTATGTATTTATGTATGTATGTATGTATGTATGTTGTGTAACGGACTTTTGTACTTGTATCCTTAATGTCTATTTTACGGTCTGTGATTCATCTCATCTAGCGGTGTTGATATGTGCGTCAGACATATACCAACATATACATAACAACATACCTGTTCTGCTATTGTTGTTTCTGCGAGTTCACAAACTGTCCTTGGGGAGTCAGACCTGCTTTAAGGGAGACACTTCACAAGACAGACCAAGACGATGTATGTTTTATATATTTTATGCACTTCGCCATAGCAGAAATTGAGTGACTGACGATTTTTGGCTCATGGGGGTGTTTTTCTATGGCTCCATTCTGAGACTTCTTCCCCCTTATTGGAAAACCCATTTTTAGCCTATCTGTCTTTCTTGATGTCTCGAATCCGACTGCCAATGATGCTTCCGTAAATCGGAACTCGTAACATGCGAAACGTTACTTCCGGTCACTTGTTAGGATACTTTCTGGTGCGAACTTAACCAGGCCACAGTTTGACATGTTTGACAACATGTCAAAACATGACTTAAAATCTCTGTTATCCACTTATCATTGGACGGATACTTATATAGACAAGTAGCTAGCTTGCTAGATAGATAGATAGATAGATACATCGCTAGATATACAGATAATTAGATAACAGACAGAAAGAGAGATAAATAAAATTTACTGCTTCTACATTCTTATCTTTTTATATGTGTGTTATGTCTTTCTTTTTGTTTGTTTACATTTGTACAGTGCCTTTACTCGATGTATTTTTCGTTTACGATTACGAACAGATTTGTTCTTTCGCCGTTTTCTTTCGTCTTTTTCTTTTCCTTAATGACTTGACTGTCTATATTTCGCGCCACGCAGTTTTGTCGTCTGTCATACGCGCAGACCGCTGCAACAACTTCTCTTTTCCCACCTGTCGTCTCGGCTTTTCGCCGATTGCGATCTCCTCAGCTACGTTGCTACTTATCTCTGCTGTTGTGTGTGTTGGCTTTTCCTATCAAATTACACTCTCTCCATAAGTTCTCTCCTGCTTTCCCATCTTTCCCCCCGTTCGTAGGTTTTCTTTCTTTTTCTCCCTTTACTCTCTTTTTCTTTGTCTTTCTTCCGGTTCATAGGTTCTTTCTCTTTCAACTGTTTACATATTTTTATCATTACGCAGATGATCTTTTGTTCACATCTCTTTTTATGCAGAAAATAAATAAACAAGAAAATGTATATGTTTTCCTTCTCGGATTAAAATTCAAATAAAAGAACTTATCAATATTATTTTGAAAATATATAACACTGTTACACGAAAAAAAGATTGGGGGCAATGTTTTTTTAATACAGGTTGCGGGGGATCATCTCTAAAATCTATGTCCTCTCTTTTGTTTCTCTCATTAATTCTTCGAATATATCTTTTATAGAAGCAAAGATGAAGGCCATACTATTTTAATATGAGCCCAACAGATATATATTTTCCAATTTCGCATGAATCGTGTCTGATATTGAAATTTGTCAAAATTATTTATTGAATTTTTACCTGTGTTTTCTATCAATAAATGAACTGTAAAATCTATTTCCTGTGTGCTGATAAAATTTACTTAATGTCTGAATAAATTTGTAATCTTTATATACTTAAATAACATTGAATTATTGTTTGGCATAAACAACAACAAATAACATCTTTAATTCCCCGTCTAAATTTATCAGACTGAAACAACTTATAAAAGGTAGCAAATAATTATATAATTCAGTATAACCAAATCTTTGCGATTATTTGAGATCTCAAATTACTAATAGAAACAAATAAATATATTATTCCATATTTCTTGAGCATGTGTAGTCAAAAGTTTATCATAAATATTCTCTCTACTTAAAGTATTATTTATTTTTTCATCAAGTACAACGCTATAATTAGTGGGAACAGACGCAAAATTATTTTTCCAAGAAATATTCATATAATAATATTTACTTGGATACAATATTGAATCCGGAAATTTTGTCACCTTATTTAAAAGGATTTTCAGAGGATCTCAGATTCTCAACACTAGACACTTTCATAAAGTTCTATCAACTGAAGAGTCATCTAAACATTTTATAGGGTCACAAAATGTGGACTTTATACATATGTCACGAGACATTCGTTATAAGTTGTTTGACTATAATTTAATTTATGCATTTGTTTGTTTTCTATTGTTTTTGTTAGTTTTAAAGCTATTTTGTATCGCTATCCTAGAGTAAGTTTCATTTTGTGAACACAGTTGTTTGCTATTTCTCGTCTACAGTTTAATATTAAATAAAGTAAATAAACATGAATATACATAAACGATCACGCATATATGTATATATATATATATGTATGTATGTGTTCATGTATGTGTGTACACATATGTATATTTATATATATTAAAAAAAAGAAAGAAATGAGGAAAATCGTGCGTCTTAAACCACTAACTTAGTTCTAAAACAGATCCTTTGTTCGATAAAATGCATGTCCATTGGCTGATAGGAAGGGGCGCGGTAGATACTAGAAAGCTGATTGGCTAACTAAAATCCTCAACATATATAAAAACGAGAAACAACCACAGAATTCGCGCATAAGCCTGACGAATCCTATAGTGGATGAAACGAAGAATATTCAGTGTAGCTTAATGGCCATATATATTTTATAAATTACTATATATATATATATATATATATATATATATATACTTTTGAAGTAAATACTTAAAGTTTACGCATAAATCTATACTTTCGTATATTAATTTTATGTGAATAAATGAAGTAGTTTTTTATATATATATATATATATATATATATATATATATATATATATATATATATATATATATATAGCTAGTTAGTAAGTTATAAAATTTATATGGCGATTAAGCTACACTGAATATTCCGCGTTTCATCCACTCTAGGATTCTTCAGGCTTATGCGCGAATCCACAGAATTCACGCATAAGCCTGAAGAATCCTAGAGTGGATGAAACGCGGAATATTCAGTCTAGCTTAATCGCCATATACATTTTATAACTTACTAACTAGCTCTACCTACGTATTGAGCACTTTTGAAGTAAATACTAAAAGTTTACGCATAACTCTATACTTTCGTATATAAATTTATGTGAGTAAATTAAGTTGTTATATATATATATATATATATATATATATATATATATATATATATATATATATATAGTGCGAAAGATTATCAACGGGACGATAAATAAAGAAATAGAGAGAAGAGTCAACCAATAATACTTAAAATAGAAGAAGAAAATAAAACCTATGTTGCTTTTTATTCGATATTTCTTTTCCTTATATGAAACATTGTAAAATAGTTAATTTACTGAATTGATTCAGGGTAAATAAACAAATAATGTATTTATCTATTTAATGTGAGTCTGTTCAATTAATGCTATTCTTGACAAAGTTTCACAAAAACATCATTTTCTGTTCATTTTTTTTTCTCGTTCAGTTTAGTTTGATGTTTGTTTGCATTATTTACTATCTATACATACACATTCTTTCGGATGTTTATTCATTTAAATAAACTTTCTCGTCCATAACATACTAGCTGGTAGCCCGGAATTGCCTGGTTGTGCAATACGCTTAAACATAATATCTTAATTTATGCAAATTGCGTATTTAGTATTATAGAATCAATCAGTGATTATCATATATTACGTGGAATAATTTGCCCGATGGACTAATTCGCAATTAATAAATAGATAATAATAATGATAGTGTCGTTCATCAAAGTCCGTCTGTGTTTGTTTACAATATCACGTCAGCTGATATTTGGGCTTGATTTATAATATCACGTGAGCTGATATTTGGACTTGATCCTGGAATAATCACTTTTGATTAATGTTTAGTTTTTAATCAAAATATGCAAACGAAGAAATGATTTGCGGCGATTTTTAATTATGCCTCTTCTTTTATCGCAAATTGAACTCATTAATAAGAAAATCTCTAAAAATAATGGTGAGGTGCACCCGAGCTTGAACAGGGGAGCAGTTGATCTATAGTCGAAGGCTCTACCACTAAGCTATATTGCCAGATTATAATAAATTTGTTTTTAAGAATACATGATTTGCAGAAATTTTATTATTTCCCTTGGCCGATGTAACGCACAAATTATTCTTGTTTATCTACAGGAGAGAAAGACTATTTTTTTAGATCAACATTTTTCGATTTTCGATACTTATCGAATGAATTTCTGTACAAAACATATCTAAGAACACTGCCAGACAGATAAATTACTTTTGTGCGAAATTTGTAAAAGATAGTCTCAGCCGTTTCGGAACCTATGAGGAAGGAACTCCCGCACACACAAATTGACTTTTCTATAATATTAGATATTTATTTTGTAAATAGTATGCATAGAATTAGGCATCGCTATGCATGCAGGTATGGGAGGCATGTAAATACAAATAAACGGATGAACGCATTTCTGCCGTAATCAATTTGCCAGGAGAGCAGGAAGTGAAATCAATAATTGCATATATGAATAAATATAGGAACACACACATAAATATATAAATTCACATAGAAAGAAATATATCACTAAACATACAAATACACATATAAACATGAGTGCGAATAAATGTATACGAATGGAGGAATGGAGAAGATATGCGACAAGTACGCTTGGGGAAATTGAAATGCCAGGAAAAGTAAAATTGTAAAATAGTTTAACAACGAATTATGCATGTATGAACTTATCGATTTTCTTATATGTGTATTGATATAGATATCTATACATCCCATGTATAAAAGAAAGTCGATCGAGTTGTCCATGATAGACCCATATAGCATGATCGATATTTGGTTTGTTTTTTTGGTTTGGTTGTTTTTGTTTTACGGCATATCAACCCTTTTCAGGTTATTTAATGCCAAATCCAAAGATTTTTAATAGAATATATTTGTTGTTTTCACATCGGTTTCTATTTCACCCATAGTTGGGACCCTAACAGGTACTACCACTCCGGGTCAGAATGGACCTGGGAGCAATGGTAATTAAAGGGTGGCTCCACACTCCCCAAAGCCCAGAAGCTGGGGCCTCACCACTGGATATACTTTAAGGTCATATCCAGGACCCCCATTGAGGGACTTTTACTCTCTGCAGGGGGGCAGTCGGCGTATTCTAATGCCTCACCGACAGGGCCGAATCGATATTTGATTATGACTTTAGTTTAGTTTAGTTGGGGATTTTACTTCCATGGTGTTAAATTGCGTGAGTATAATGTTTTTCAGTTGAACTTCTTTCTAAAAATAACCATTCCAAGTAGGAACAATAATAATGTCGACACATATTTTCCTAAATAATCATGTGACAGAATTTTTTTTTTTTGCAATAGCTCTCACCTGTGTTGCATATTACTGCAGGCGTTCTTGCCTGCAGATAAAATGGTCGTATTCAAATCTAATTTTATCAAATTCTTTTCCATAGCAATCCATAAGTAGTACAAATGCAGTTCTAACTACTGTGCTATATTGCTGTGCACCAAAAAGTCATATGTTGTATATATATATATATATATATATATATATATATATATATATATATATATATATATATATATACGTTTGTTATATATATATATAACACGTAGAAGGGTATGTATCTTACTGTTTCCAAACATGTCTGTGTATATACTCGTCTTTGTGAACTATATGCGTTTATGATGTGTATATAAACGAGCACTAAAAAGCAGATGTTCTGCTGTGGGGGAAGTATCTATATGACCTTGACGGGTGTATATAAGATGTTCTTCTAAGTGATGTGTGTATACAACTTGCGTATGTGGCCTAACTAAATGCGTGTGATTGTTCTTCTCTTTCTGGACCATATGTCCCTCTTTCTTTCTCTCTCTCTCTCTCTCTCTATATATATATATATGTATATATATATATATATATATATATATATATATATATATATACATACAGGGTGTCCTCTAGATTATGTAGCATCCTCTAGATTATGTAGCCAGACTTTTTGGGAACCCTGTATATATATATATATATATATATATATATATATATATATATATATATATATATATATTTATATATATACACTGTGTGTGTGTGTCCACAAAGTCTGGCTACATAATCTAGAGGATGCTTCCACAAAGTCTGGCTATATAATGTAGCCAAACTTTGTGGACACCCTGTGTGTATATATATATATATATATATATATATATGATTTTCAGAATGTGAGAGATTGTAAATAATACATTCCAGAGCTAAACAACGTCGATCTCGAGTCTTGGTCTTCTGGTTCTTTGACTGTCGTGGCTCTTGTGGGCTGCGACGTTGTTTGGCTGTGGAATTTATTATATACAATCTCCCACATTCTGAAAATCATATATATATATATATATATATATATATATATATATATATATATATATAGAGAGAGAGAGAGAGAGAGAGAGAGATATGTTGATGCATCTGTGCGTCAGACATATATTTTCGACATACCTTTGCAACTGCGTCGTTGGTCCTCTGCTTTTAGTCAACCTGAGAAGTTTATATGTTCTTGAATGGAACTGGATCCTGTGGACGAAAACGTTTCAAACGATCCAAGACGATGATTGATTTTATATATTAGGTTGGTGCAAAAATAATGTTGTTTTATACGTGTAGTTAAACATAAAAAAACGACGTTATTTTTGCACCTAAACCCCTAATAGTTTTATTTTACTTCCTAGGTTTCGTTCTCTGAAGAATGGAAAGTGAATATCTCTGGCCTCTGGGTTTCTCGGTCTCCATTTTCAGACACGTAAGCTTCCTCCCAGGGGGGGAGACAATTCGTTAACCCTTCCGTTTTGTTTAGCGTTCTAATTCCAGCTCAACGACATGTCCAGCTAACTAGGACACGTGATAGCCAGACACCCCTCCGGTCACCTATAAGATCTTCTGCTGCAAACTTGTCCAGTTAACAGTTTTTACATGTTTTAATAACTTTATCAAAACACAGGTTACATCTCTCTGTCTACTTCGTCAGTTAGATAGATATATTGATCGATCGATCGATCGATAGATGGATCGATAGATAGATATATTGATCGATCGATCGATAGATGGATCGATAGATAGATATACAAATAACAGATGATTTCTATTCTGATCGGCAACAATATAACAATTAAACATTGTTAAGACAAAAATAGTGTACTTTAATATTCGGCTAGCAATCATTCAGTTGCATTGACTTCAGGGAGGCAATGTGAAGCTTTCTCCAGATGCGCTACGCTGGATCTCCGACGAAAGTAGTGGGAATATATCATTCTAGAATGAGGCAATTTATATAATCGTCGTATAATATAAAAATGAATATCGTAAAATAACGAACAATTTGATTATAAGTATTATAAGTATTGTTTTCATTTGTTTTCAGTTAACCAGGAAATAAGCACGTGCCCCCATTTCATGTATTGAATCTTGATGCAAATATTACAACTAATTTGAATTTCTTACACATGTAAAAATCTTTCTTATGTGTCTTCGAGGATCCATGGTAAACAACTCCATGATGAAATACTGTATACCTAAATTCTTGTGTTTCTCTTATATTAAAAACAAAGTTGCTCAAATTTTCAACTGTGCCATATTTTAAAAAAATTTCGAGAAACCAGATGTCCTTAAATTCCATCACTTTAAACTATCAGTTATTGACACGCCATATAAGCCGAGGTTACGTCGTCGACAATTTATCTTCCAGGTGGGATTGCTGCAGCAAGAACTGTCCTTCTCTATCAGACTAAATCATTGTTCGCCGCAACTTTGAACGTATTTCGTATCAGTTCCTGGCACCTCGCTTTAATAAAGAGTTAGGTTATCTCTTTTATATAGACAAAACTCAGATGTCTCTGCGCAAGTTTTTCTTTATATAAATGAGATAATAAAACTGAATATTAATCGAATTTTAATCGATATACAGTAAAATATCGGTTCATGAACGTCTAAGAACTGGAACAATTTAGATTTCAAAAAAGATATTTGAATCGGAAATGACTCAATTTTAACGGGAATTTCAATTCCAGAACAAAGTTAACAACAATAGAAGCGTGCTCTCTGATGTTAACAATTCGATACAAATCAATCACTCCTGGTTTTACTTAAACTTGATCGAATGTTTTTTTAGCAAGTATATTCTTATATACCTGCTAATAATAAAAAAAAACATCAACGTGTTGTTTGAGAATGAATGAATCTCTTTTACACCATTTTTAATCGGAAAATTTCTGTTTTTTTAACAATTCGGTTTCAGAACGAATTATCCACGTAAACCAAGTGTTAATTGTATTATATGTGTCGTGTCTTTGTCGGACTGCAATGTAATCGACAACAATCCATTTTACTAAAAATATGTACTAGTTCTATCTGTTGATTGAGTAATTAAAATAGTATGGGTGAATAGTGAAATAGTGAGGTTACATCGGCAGAAACGTTGTGGAAAAGCAATAGAGATGTAATAGTTTAAAAAATAAAAAAATAATTATCAATTCTCATCTCAAAAATATGCATTCATCATAACAAAAAAAAAACGGAATGGATATTTGTTATCAACTCAATTTTTTATAAAGTGATATTGATATTAACTCAAATTTTTTTTATGAAGTGATATTTGTTATTAACTCATAATTTTGTTATAAAGTGATATTTGTTATTAACTCATAATTTTTTATAAAGTGATATTTGTTTAAACTCATAATTTATTTATAAAGTGGTATTTGTTTAAACTCATAGTGATATGTGTTATTAACTTATAATTTTTTTATAAAATGATATTTCTCATTAACTCATAACAATTTTATGAAGGTATATTTGTTATTAACGCATAATTTTTTTTATAAAGTGATATTTGTTATTAACTCATAATTTTTTTATAAAGTGATATTTGTTATTAACTTATATTTTATAAAGTAATGTTTGTTATTAACTCATATTTTTATAAAGTAATATTTGTTATTAACTCATTATTTTTTTATAAAGTGATATTTGTTATTAAGTATTAATTTTTAAAAAGTAATATTTGTTATTAACTTATTATATTTTATAAAGTAATATTTGTTATTAACTCATAATTTTTTTATAAAGTGATATTTGTTATTAACTCATAATTTTTTTATAAAGTGATATTTGTTATTAACTCATAATTTTTTTTATAAAGTGATATTTGTTATTAACTCATAATTTTTTTTATAAAGTGATATTTGTTATTAACTCATAATTTTTTTATAAAGTGATATTTGTTATTAACTTATATTTTATAAAGTAATGTTTGTTATTAACTCATATTTTTATAAAGTCATATTTGTTATTAACTCATTATTTTTTTATAAAGTGATATTTGTTATTAAGTATTAATTTTTTAAAAGTAATATTTGTTATTAACTTATTATATTTTATAAAGTGATATTTGTTATTAACTCATAATTTTTTTATAAAGTGATATTTGTTATTAACTCATAATTTTTTTTATAAAGTGATATTTGTTATTAACTCATAATTTTTTTTATAAAGTGATATTTGTTATTAACTCATAATTTTTTTATAAAGTGATATTTGTTATTAACTTATATTTTATAAAGTAATGTTTGTTATTAACTCATATTTTTATAAAGTAATATTTGTTATTAACTCATTATTTTTTTATAAAGTGATATTTGTTATTAAGTATTAATTTTTAAAAAGTAATATTTGTTATTAACTTATTATATTTTATAAAGTAATATTTGTTATTAACTCATAATTTGTTCTAAAGTGATATATTAATTAACTCATAATTTTGTTATGAAGTGAAATTTTATTATTAACTCAAAATTTGGTATAAAGTAATATTTGTTATTAACTCATAATTTTTTATAAAGTAATATTTGTTATAAACTCATAAATTTTTTATAAAGTAATATTTATTAACTCATAATTTTTTATAAAGTAATATTTAATATTAACTCATAATTGTTTTATGAAGTAATATTTTTATTAACACATAATTTTTTATAAAGTGATATTTAATATAAACTCATATTTTTTTATAAAGTAATATTTGTTATTACTCATAATTTTTTTATAAAGAGATATTTAATATTTACACATAATTTTTTTATAAAGTGATATTTGTTATTAACTCAGAATCTTTTTATAAAGTGATATTTGTTATTAACTCATAATTTTTTTATAAAGTAATATTCGTTATTAACTCATAATTTTATTATGAAGTAATATTTATTATTAACTCATAATTTTTTATAAGGTAACATTTGTTATTAACTCATAATATTTTTATAAAGTTATATTTAATATTAACTCATAATTTTTTATAAAGTAATATTTGTTATTAACTCATAATTTTTATAAAGTGATATTTGTTATAAACTCATAATTTTTTCATGAAGTGATATTTTTTACTAACTCATAATTTTTTTATAAAGTGATATTTGTTATTAACTCATATTTTTATAAAGTTATATTTGTTATTAACTCATAATTTTTATAAAGTGATATTTGTTATAAACTCATAATTTTTTCATGAAGTGATATTTTTTACTAACTCATAATTTTTTTATAAAGTGATATTTGTTATTAACTCATATTTTTATAAAGTTATATTTGTTATTAACTCATAATTTTTATAAAGTGATATTTGTTATAAACTCATAATTTTTTCATGAAGTGATATTTTTTACTAACTCATAATTTTTTTATAAAGTGATATTTGTTATTAACTCATATTTTTATAAAGTTATATTTGTTATTAACTCATAATTTTTATAAAGTGATATTTGTTATAAACTCATGATTTTTTCATGAAGTGATATTTTTTACTAACTCATAATTTTTTTATAAAGTGATATTTGTTATTAACTCATATTTTTTATAAAGTTATATTTGTTATTAACTCATAATTGTTATAAAGTGATATTTGTTATAAACTCATAATTTTTTCATGAAGTGATATTTTTTACTAACTCATAATTTTTTTATAAAGTTATATTTGTTATTAACTCATATTTTTTATAAAGTTATATTTGTTATTAACTCATAAATTTTATAAAGTTATATTTGTTATTAATCATATTTTTTATAAAGTTATATTTGTTATTAACTTATTATATTTTATAAAGTAATATTTGTTATTAACTCATAATTTTTATAAAGTGATATTTGTTATAAACTCATAATTTTTTCATGAAGTGATATTTTTTACTAACTCATAATTTTTTTATAAAGTTATATTTGTTATTAAGTCATAATCTTTTGTAAACTGATATTTTTATTGACTACTAATTTTTATAAAGTCATATTGGTTATTAATTCATATTTTTTATTAAGTTATATTTGTTATTAACTTATGATTTTTTATAAAGTGATATTTGTTATTAACTTATAATTTTCTCATAAAGTGATATTTGTTATTAACTCAGAATTTTCTTTATAAAGTTATACTTGTTTTTAACTCATAATATTTTTGTAACGTCATATTTGTTTTCAACTCATATTTTTTTTATAAAGTGATATTTGTTATTTACTCATAATAATTTATAAAGTGATATTTGTTATTAACTCATATTTTTTTAAAGTGATATTTCTGATAACTTTATAATTTTTTATAGCGGTATATTTGTTATTAACTCATATTTTTAATAATGTGATAGTTCTGATTAACTCATAATTTTTTTGCAAAGTGATATTTGTTATTAACTCATAATTACATTTTATTTATTATCAAAACACGTAAGATTTCTTTTCAAAAAATGTTGATACGTTTACGAGTTTTCAAGTGGGACATTTTCTCACATGAGCCATAATAAAATATCTTTAAAATAAAGAAATTACTATCGGGTATATTTATTGATTGATATCTAATACGAACAAATCGGTAATAGCTGTTTTGATATTATCTTTGGTCAAGTTGTGTTTTACTTCCTTTAAAGGAGAACATTTAAAAGAAATATCAAAATTACAAACAATCCCAGTCGCATGAATATCCCAGTAATTAGAAGATAATTTACATTAATTAACATTTTCCAATAGTCACCCACACTGGTACTGACGAGGCATCACGCAGCTTAACTTCGCGATCTAATGAGAACCGATGGGTCAACGAGATTATGTCGTGCAATCTCTAATACCGATTATTAATATTTCACAAATAATTCCACGAAATTACACTCGCTTTTTGTCCTCTTTGCATGAAACAATATTAAAATAAATATAGTCTACATTACTCATCCTTAAGCATAAAAACTGTATTGCAGAATGCATGAGGTTATCTAATTAGTTTAAGAGTGAACTCTGTACATGCAAACATGTAAAGATGTGCACATTTTTAACTTTATATAAATTTATTTGCCGTTATCAGGTTGAAAACATGGCTTTTCTTGTTCGGAATTGATTGGCCCGATACAAACTTCTTTGGACGAAAATAGAAATGCTGCAAGACATAATTTTTCTGAAAGAAGTCAAGCTATCGACAAATGATGCTACTGCTTCGTCGACATGATGTCGGCTAACTATTCTGACCAGTCAAAGGCGAAAACATTATTAAGAAACACATGTAAAAGAACAGTTTTGTCCGATTAAAATTTGAAATTGAAAGCTTTAGTTTTATTATTTATTCTTTGTTTTAATTCCGTTTCATTTTTTATGTTATTTTTATTCTCGATATTCAGGCCAACCAGAAGCACGTATGACTTAAACGTTGCAATAAACAGTGCTCGATCAAATACATTTCCTGATATAAAACGTATAATATAACTCCCAGTTTAAGTTTTCTCAGATGTATTATTTTTTTTACGAGGTGGTCACCAGTTATCAAGGCCCGGAAGCCACGCGGGGATAAGGGTTATTGTGTGTGCAGTACGATGGTGTTGTGATTTGATAAAGTGTCTTACTTAAGGGGGCGGTTCATCAGGAATTTGTTTATGTTGGACTTGAAGACATCCAGGGTGTAGTCACAGTGGGAAACAAGAAACCGGAACAGAGTTCCACAGGCGTGCACTTCTAAGAAAGAAGCATTGTTCATGAAATCTACGTTTTGGTTTTGGCACATATAAAGAGTGGGGACAATTTTTGACAGTGGTTTCAGCTAGACGGGTGCTCCTCGTGAAAGATTGGCGAGGGGGGACTAGAGATTGGAGCTCAGACGAGCAATTGCCATGGAAGTAACGATAAAACAAAGACAGGCTCGCAACATCTCTCCTGTGGGAGAAAGGTTGCAGGGAAGAGAAAAGGCCATCCCCCACTAAGCCACAAAGTCTATTTTGTACTCTGTCAAGACAGGTTAGGCTGTTTTTAGCAGCTCTTGCCCAGATGTGGCAGCAGTATTCCATCCTTGGGCGGACTTGACTTTTATATAGATAGAGAATTGCATCAGTATTGAGATATCTTCTGGAGCGGTAGAAGGATCCTACCATCTTCCCAGCGACCTTGTCAATAGACTTGATGTACGTGTTCCATTTCAGGTCAGGAGTAAAGGTCAGACCCAGAAGCTTATCAAAGCATAGAGTCTCCTCTAGTCGAGACCCATCCATTTCAATTGATGCCAGCTGGGGGATCAGAGCGTTGATGATGTAAAGATAGGGGCTTGGTTTTGGATGCATTAAAAGTAACCAGCAGCCTCTTCCCCCACTGTACCACGTGCTCAAGATCAGAGGAGAGAGAGACTCAGAGAGAACTTTGTCGTTTACGGCCTTTGATGTGTTGCCATAGATGGTCATGTAATCAGCATAGATGTCAACGAATGATTTAAGTATGTGTTTTGGGAGATCATTGATGTAGATCAGGAAAAGAGTTGGGCCCAGGACGGACCCCTGAGGGACTCCAGCATTAATACACTTCAAAAGCATGTGGACCCGACCTCATCCCAGCTGTGCTATTAAAAAAGTGCTCAGCCAAAGTAGCTCCAGTTCTCTCCAAACTCTACAACAAATGCCTTAATGAATCTTGCTTTCCGGGCTGTTGGAAAACTGCTTCTGTGGTACCAGTATTCAAGAATTCTGCCGAAAGAACTGACCCATTAAATTATCGCCCTATTAGCCTCCTCCCACTTTTTGCCAAAATATTTGAGACCTTAATTAACCATGCTCTAGTCCAGCACCTTACAGATGCTAAACTTCTGACCGACCAACAATATGGATTTAGACAAGCCCGTTCCACGGCAGACATCCTCACTGTAATCTCTGAACGCATATACCATTCACTGGACAAAGCGGGAGAGGGCAGAGCGGTAGCTCTAGATATATCTAAGGCTTTTGACAGGGTATGGCATGAGGGTCTCCTCAGGAAGATTAGATCATACGGTATCACTGGTAGAATACTTAACATAATTAAATCCTTCTTAGATAAGAGAAAAATCCAGGTTGTCCTCGACGGTCGTACATCTAAACAATATGATATAAATGCGGGAGTGCCCCAGAGATATATCCTTGGACCTCTGCTGTTCCTGATATTCATAAATTACCTCCCCGACAAAATTGCCTCTGAGATGGGTATATATGCTGATGACACCACACTCTATAGCAGGCACGACAGGAAAACAAATGAACATATATCTAAAGTAATGGCAGAAACACTAGAGGATGACCTCCAATCAGCAGTGGAATAGGGACATAAATGGATGGTCACGTTCAATGCCGCCAAGACAAAACTGGTTTCATTCAATAATTACAAGAAACTTTCTCTACCACCTATAGCAATGGCCAACGACTCTTTATCTGAGAGTACGTCTCTCAAGCTCCTTGGCCTAACGTTCACAGGAAACATGAGCTGGAACAATAACATCCACAGCATTGCCAGGGCCGCTGCGAGGAAGGTGGGCTCTCTCTACCGTGCTAGAAAACTTCTAACACCCGAAAGTATCCTGTACCTCTACAAGGCCACTATTCGCCCATGTATGGAGTATTGCTGTCATATTTGGGCTGGTGCATCGGCTACTAGTCTCTCGCTCCTTGACAGGGTTCAAAAGAGAGTCGCAAATCTGATAGGCCCTAAACTGGCATCTAAGCTTCAGCCTCTGTCCCATCGTCGAAACGTTGCATCCCTCTGCCTGTTCTACAAGTATTATAATGGGGAATGCTCTGATTAACTGCAAGCACTTGTGCCCCCACGACGTAAACACCCTCAACAGACCCGACAAGCTACAAAATCCCACCCCCACACTGTAGAGATTCCTAGATGTAAAAGATCTTTCTACTCCAGTAGTTTCTTCCCCAGAACTGCTAAACTTTGGAATTCCATTCCAGGTCACTGCTTCCCCAACTGTACTGGCATGCATAAGTTCAAGTGCAACGTGAACCAACATCTCGCTGCCCAAATCCCTACACAGTACCCCAGTAGATGTTTCCCCTGATAGTAGCCCCCTACACCAAAGTGGCAATGTGCCTTGTTTGGGGTGAAAATGTAATAAATAAAAAAATAAAAATACTGAGGGCGTCTGATTTCTGCTCATCAAATACTATAATCTATGTGTAAAACACATTACGCTAAGACTACAAGATGGCCATCTTTAATCAAATATCACAAATGCGTGTCAAAAGTGAAATAAACACTATCGTCTACAGTAAAACGGAATTTCTATGGATAGTAATTTCTGCACGTAGAACACATTAGAGACAGCTTCTCTGTAGGCTACAAAGAATCAAACGTCAACAAATACTTTTCAGAAGCTCTCCAAAGAAGTAATAACATTTTATTCAGCTAATTAATTATTTAAACAAAACATAAAAAAAAAACACAAATTGCATATTCTCTCCAAGGATCTTCACAACATGATTGAGAACACATCTTTCATCTAAAGGTAAGTTGTTCCATTGTGTTACTAAATGTGTTGATTAGCAGTTTGTACTGTCATGCATACCAAAAGCATTTTCACTGCTCTATTTTTTAAAAGAGTGTTAGCTTCACTTCTATATGCAGCGATCAGATTCCAAAAATGGTCTGCCACTTAATATCAGCGATGCTCAATACAGTGTAAGCTCAATGGTTTAACAGGATCCAGTTATTATCGCGATGATATAGAATTATTTCTTCCTCTCAAGATTTTCTTCGTCATTCAACTGCAATATTAACATCGTACACGTTTTCACAAGTAGACCCAACACGTTGTAGTAGGGTACATCGCAAGGAACATAAAACAAATAATAACTCTACTATATTATTTTGTAACAATGACAGTTATGTCCTCATTCTCGCTTAACGGCTGACTTCTCCTTACGGTTGTGACGTCACCCACGTCTCTAAAGTTCTCTTCTCTGATGCCTGTCCTTTCGGCGTCGTTTCGAATGTGCTCTCGAACGTACTGAATATCTTAGTCGGCTTGTGCGCATGTAGCTTTTTCTTTGTATTTGCATACGCGCGCCCGTGCTCTGTTACATAATGTTGCATCTCTGTATCCGTTTTACATATACTTTAATTGATTGTGCGCTGATGAACATACAGATCGTGTTCTGTCGACGTACATAACTCTGACTGATGTGAAAATCAGCGAACTTCCACCCCTTTACTTTAGATGCCAGAAAGCTTTTTACTCTAATGATTTTGCTATCCTCTCTTTATTACAGTTTATCATACTTTCACCCCCAAACAAGGCATATTGCCACTTTGATGTAGGGGGCTAGTATCAGGGACCTAAGTTGCAGGGGTACTATGTAGGAAGTTTAGCAGCAAGGTGTCTGTTCACATTACACTTGAACCTCTGCATGTCAGTACAGTTGGGAAAGCAGGAAACCGGAAGAGAATTCCAAAGTCCTGTAGTTCCGGGGAAGTGTTACATGATATGGGCTGTCTCCTTTTCATGTAAGTATAAAAAAAGAGATTTAGTTAAAATGAAAATGAAATAGAATAGACGAAATTCGAACCTCGTAAATTAGGTTTAGAAATAAATTACGAAAGAGAATTAGCAAATGGAATGTAAAACAAACCATTGTTTAGCTTAGAATGAAATAGTTTCAAGAAAAGAATGTGCGTTGTCAATTTTGTTATGAAAAATTCAATTGAGGAATGCAACTATACAAGATAATTTAATAAACATGTTTTTAACATATTGGAAAAATAGGTTACTGGGGATATAGGTCAAAATTCCTTTTGTAAAAAAAGGAAAAAGTTTGGGACACGCATGTCCAGAACACGTGAAAGACGACACATGTTTTAACATGTGTATGACGTCATGGAAAATGGGAAGTTCTAGATATAGTTAGAAACTAAGGAGAAACTGGGAGAGAGTCAGAGGGAGTTTGAGGACGACAGACGATAGTCTGCAGTTTGGGATTCGAACGTCTAGAAGCGAGACGGTCACTTTTGAAACTTAAAATGTGAAGTTTTGAATTCTTGACTCAGAAAGCCACGGCCAGTCGTGAGAAGAAATAAACCCATCATGTGTTTTAATAAACGTCGTCTTTGTGTTGTAATTCTACCAAAAGGTAAAGTGAAAATTGTTATTATATGTCTTGTATATCATGTGGTTTAAAATGTCTTACATACACAATATGAACACTAAGACTGTCTACACAATGTCTCAACACTATCTCCTCACTCAAAGAGCTTCTACATTTCTAAGTATGAACATTTTTAATATATATGAATATCATTATAAAACGAACAATCTCTCTTACAACATCTCTCTCTAAGATACAACAACAAACTCTTAATAAGACTCTCTCTCGATAAGAAAATATATATGTAACAGAAGAAGCTATTAGAGTAAAAGGCTTTCTTACATCTAGGGATCTCAACTGTGTAGGCGTGGGACTTCGCTGCGTGTCGGGTTTGTCGGGGATATTTTCGTCTAGGGGACACAAGGACTTTTAGTTCGTCAGAGCATCCAGTATTAAAATGCTTCTAAAACAGGCAGAGGGATGCAACATTTCGTCGGTGGGACAGGGGCTGATGTTTAGATGACAGTTCGGGACCTATTAGGTTGGCGACTCTCTTTTGGACCCTGTTCAGAGGCAAGAGACTAGTAGTCGATGCACCAGCCCAAATGTGACAGCAGTACTCCATACATTGGCGAATAGGGGCTTTGTAGAGGTACAGAATACTTTCAGGCGTAAGTAGCTTTCTAACACGGTCGAGAGAGCCCACCTTATTTGCAGCAGCCTTAGCAATAATCTCGATGTATCTATTTCAACTCACTGTTGTTTCCTGACTCTACTAATACACATAAGTTTAAATGTAATGTGAACAAACATCTTGCTTATTTAATCACACAGTTACCTATAGGCATGATTCGAAATAGTAGCCAATTACGTCAACATGGAACAATGTTTTTTGTAAGTAAACAAGAGTAAGAAATACACTGAAAACTGACCCATCACTTATTCTCGAGTAGTTTCTGGCTTTGATCAATGTTGACTCATTAGAAAATAAGAAAAAGACAGAAAAATTTCGGATTTTTTTAACTAACGCATATAGATTAATTTACTTTTTATAGCATGGTATTACTCATTAACTAATAATTTGTAGTTTTTATTTTTATTTTCTGTTTCAAATTAAACCAAGTGGAAAGAAAAAAGGTAAAAATTTTTAGCACTTTTTATGAAAACAGCATTAAGAAAAGTATGAAAACAACATTGAACAAAAAAAAAACTTAATTCGCCAACTCTCCTTCTGCAACTCACTTAAAACTCATCAAATCTCGCCCCGAGCGAGAGAAGACGCGATTCTCACTCGTCTTCTATCGATAACAATGTTGCCTTCCATCTGAAATGCAATCTTAAAAAGAAATAGACTTTTGTTTTCAATAGAACGGCTTTCTTTATTTGCTGGCAATAAAATCGTCACGTATGCAGTCGGTTGCAATTAAACTGACTAACAACACTGCGTAGCTTTTAGAGCTGGTATTTGCAAAAAAGCAATTTAAGTTTTTTTTTCACTTTTTTCTCTTTATATATATATATATATATATATATATATATATATATACACATAGGTTTATAGACATATATCTATTTATATGCCTATTATATACACGTATATATGCATATATGTGCATGTGTATAAACATATATGCATATATATACGCATATATTAATATATATATATGTATATATAATGTGCATATATATATGCACATATATGTGCATATATATGTATATATATATATATATATATATATATATATATATATATATATATATATATACACACAATATATGTACATATATTATATTGTATTATATTATATTTTGTGTTCGTCCATCTTATTTTGTAGTAAGCCCTAAAGAGGAAAACTGTTTTTATACAATTTTATTTGCAGTAGAACGTGACTTTCTTTAAGCAATGGTCATTACTTCCTTTGCGTAGTTTTCTTTTTGTTGATTTAATTTAAATTAAATGTGGCTTGTCTATTTCATTTTTGCTTCGCGTTTTTAGGATTTTGAAAAGGTTTTATTCCAAAAAATTGGAACACAATGCTTTTGAAAATTTTATGATAAATATTTTGTTAAAAATTAACAAATGTCAAAATGGTAATACAAATATTAATATTAATAAAAGGAAAATGTAGTTTGCTTGAAGCATTTCTGGTAAATAAATAAATAAGAGTATAGGAAGGTAATAGCAGTATAGGGCACCTGATATGTGAGCGATGTAGAGTATGAACAAAAATGGACAAACGAAAAAAGGTCTGGTAGATTTTTTTTTTATCTTCGTGTATCCATTTATTTAAAACAATCACAAATACTAATCAGTAAATATAGATTTCCGGTTTTGTTTTTATGATATTTTCCAATTTTTAAAGAACATTGGTCCCTTTCGTTTTGAAAAAGATATATTATTCTTGAAATATTAAAGACTTCTACTATGTTGTTTACCTCAAACAGTAAGTCTATAATTATTCATCTATATTTTTTATTGTTTTTTGAAAAACAATCATATACGAACCTTAAATAACGTATAAGACTTTTCTTTGTTTGTCTATACGTTACATTTCTACAAAACCCGGTTTCGTGCATTGCTGTAGCCTTCTTATACCCTTACACTCCTTCATATTTATTAATTTTTATATTTACAGATTAATGTTATCCTGAAAAGGAGGCTTCGAGGCGACCTCATCTTCACCTACAACATCTTCCATTGACGGTGTGGCGTGGACCGGGACCTGTTCTCCACACCTGCCCGGATCGCGGGCTATCTGGGCACGCGATAAAGGTACCCTTCGACGGTTCCGGAGGTTTCGATCCCAAGAAGCGTTCTCGGTTCGAGTGGCATCTCCATGGAACCAGCTACTCGGTAGCGAAGGCGGACTTGGATAATGGTTTTAAAAAAGTGCATTTAATTAATTATTAATCATTGATTTGATTCTGATATAACAAATAGTTGTTTTGCAATATTGTTTTCTTTTCTTGACAAATGTTTAGCATTTGTGTTCAAATGCTCCCATCTTTAGCGTCCGACTTGATATCCAACAAGTTGTAACGTATTTCTCAATTATAAGAGCGACAACAAAGCGATTTCTTTTTTGTTTTTATGGCCACGCTTAAAATACAAATAATTTTGTCTTGAAATTAATAAGCTTTTAATGGCCATCTATATGAATAAACGAGAAAGGTTTTGCTTTGTGTTTTAATGGAATGTTCATTATTTTTAAACTAACGTTTCAAATATATCAACTAGTAATCTGACCTTCACGGTTTTTTCCCTGAATAGTTTCTCTTTGTACATAACTTCCTAAATTCTCACTTACTTTTACCATTGGTAATTGCAATCGTTTATTTGCTAAGCTAATGAATGTATAAATGAAAAAGAGCAATATTCGAGATAGAGGATCAACATACGGAAGGAATTGAAGCATTAATTATAAATTCAAAGTATTGATGTAAAAATATTCCGAACTTTCTGATCTTAAAAAATTAAGTATAAACTAGAACTACAAAGTTCAGACAGTGTTCATAATTTGAAAGGTAAAGTAGAGTCGTTAACTTCTATAAAGGTTTAGAAATTTAAAGTTCAACGTGGCGTTTAGATAAGAGGAAATTCCTCTATACACGTTCTGCTGAATAAGGCTAAAGAAAGAAATTAGGATTCTTGATAAAAAAAAATATCTAAATAATTATACACAATTACTATAGATGTGTCGGGTTTTCAACCAATTATATTAATCGGATTTTATTACCTGGATTCAAAAATTTTTAAATTATCTTACAATTTTGAACGTTACAATATTAAACATTTTCAATTTTTACGTCAGCTAACAATTTTTATATATTTTTTTATTTTTCAACTCATCTTCTCTGTGGACGTTAAGTTTTAAACAAGTACTTTCAAGTAATGTATCTTTAGCCATAGCTATTGGCGATGGAGAAAGTTTCTTGTAATTATTGAAGGAAACACGCTTAGTCTTGGCAGCATTGAATGTGGCCATCCATTTTTGTCCCCATTCCACTACAGATTGGAGATCATTATTTCTCTGCCATTTCCTTAGATATGTGTTCATTTGTTTTCCCCTCGTGCCTGTTATAGAGAGTGGTGTTATCAGCAAATATACTCATCTCAAAAACAATTTTATCAGTGAAGTCATTTATAAATATCAGGAATAATAAAGGTTCAAAGATCGACCTTTCATATACCCCCGCATTTATATTACATTGTTTCGATGTACGACCATCGAGGACAATCTGAATTCTTTTCTTACTTAAGGATTTAATTATGTTACGTATTTGTCCAGTAATACCAGATGATCTGATTTTCCTAAAAAGACTATCGTACCAAACCGTGCCAAAAGCTAACCTCCCGTGCTTTGTTCAGTGTAGATATCTGTTGTAGAACGTGCTTGCCTAAATCCGCACTGTTGATCGGTCAGAAGTTTAGCTTGATTAATTATGGACTCAAATATTTTGGCGAAATGTGGGAGGAGGCCAATGGGGCGATAATTTAATGGGTCAGTTCTTTCTCTAGAATTCTGTAAACTGGTACACATGAGCAGTTTTTTCTGGTAGTCAGGAAAGCAAGATTCATTAAAGCATTTGTTGTAAAGTTTGAACAGAACTGGAGCAACCTCCGAGGATTTTTTTTTTTTTTAAATAGCACAACTGGGATGAGATCGGGTGCAACTGATTTTAAGGTGTCTAGGTTCTTTATATCATGCACCTTAAAAGTGGTGATTTTCAGATCATCTAGTATTGTTTCTGTACACAACGGAAAATCAGAGGAGTAGTGATTTGCAGGGGCCCGTGTAGAGTTTGCGGCAAACCGACTAGCAAACATGGGGGAATCGTTGATTACCCATTATTTACTACACTATTTTGTAGATTTTCCCAATTTCTGTGCTTCCATGCGTTTTCATTGGGAAAATAGATTTTTCTTCTTTTACGTACCATATATATATATATATATATATATATATATATATATATATATATAATGAAATACGTATTATATACGTTTGAAGCCAAAACAACGCATTATTACAAAATAAACAGACATTTATTTTGTATGAAATTTATATCGAAATTCATAAATATATTTCGAAGGAAACCGTCATCTTCTCGCGTGACCAAACGTACCGTTCGGAGATTTAAAAAACTGTCGTAAAAACAACAAACGGATTCATGCTTGCTGATTCTCTGCTCCAACAACAACATGGCAAAATAAAAAAAAACACTGCCTGAAAGTACTTCCTTTAAACTCCTCGGCCTAACGTTTACAGGGAACATGAACTGGAATATATACATTGAGAGCATTGCCAAGGCTGCTGCAAAGAAGGTGGGCTCTTCCTACCGTTCCAGAAAATTACTTACGCCTGAAAGTATCCTGTACCGCTATAAGGCCACCATTCGCCCATGTATGGAGTACTGTTGTCACATTTGGGCTGGTGCATCTGCTGCTTGTCTCTCACTCCTGGACAGGATTCAAAAGAGAGTTGCCAACCTGATAGGTCCTGACCTGTCATCTAGGCTTCAGCCTCTGTCCCATCGACGAAATGTTGCATCCCTCTGCCTGTTCTACAAATACTTTAATGGTGAATGCTCTGACGAACTGCAAGCACTTGTACCTCCCCGATGTGACTACCCCCGACAAACCTGACAAGCAACTAAGTAGAGATCTCTACGTGTAAGAAAGCCTTTTACTCCAATAGTTTCTTCCTCAGAACTGCAAGTCTTTGGAACTCCCTTCTGGGATTCTGCTTTTCCAACCGTACTGATATTCAGCAGTTCAAGTGTAATGTGAACAAACATCTTTCTACTCATCTCCCTTCATAATGCTCCCGCAAATTATGTCCCCGATAGTAGCCCCCTATTTCAAAGTGGCACTGTTTCTTGTTTGGGGTGAAAATTGAATAAAATAACGAAAAAGGATTCAAATTTTCTCATATAAAAACAAATTCTGTTAAAAAAAAATATAATAATAAAAAAAAGACTTCATATTTTCTCATATGAAAACAACTGTTTAAAAAAAAGAACGTGTACTGCCAATTTTGTTAAATGTTTTTACAACAAAGATGGTTTTGTTAAGGTTCTCCAGCTTTTATACGTTTCAACTCAAAGCGCACCTTCTGGCGAGCATTTTTTTTTTGTCCTGCAAACAACTATATTTTTCAGTATGGTAACATAGGTGCTTAAGTACAAAAACAATCAACCGGAAAAGCGCAAAATTGTAACAAAAAAGGCCAAAATGTGTAAAAAAAAAAAAAAAAAAACTATAACGCAATGCATGTCATCAAAATTTCTTAAATAAAAAAAACAGTATGGCAAAATCCACGTTCAACATCGTATGTGGCATTTGGAGTTCGACTCGTGTACGTAAGTCCATTAATCTTAAAAAAAAACAACACTTTTATTTGCTACAATAATAATCGTCAATCTTTCTCCGGTATCATTCGTCGACATCTTTACACCAGGTTGGTTGGTTGTTTTTGTTTTACGGAATATCAACCCTTTTCGAGTTATTTAATGCCGAATCCAAAGATTTTGAAGAAATTTTTTTTTCAATAGTATATATTTGTTGTTTTCACGTCGGTTTCTATTTAACCCATAGTTGGGACCCTAACAGGTACTACCACTCCGGGTCAGAGTGGACCTGGGAGCAATGGTAATTAAAGGGTTGCTCCACACTCCCCAAAGCCCACAAGCTGGGGCCTCACCACTGGATATAGTTTAAGGTCGTATCAAAGACCCCATTGAGGGACTTTTACCCTCTGCAGAGGGGTAGTCGGCGTATTCTAATGCCCCACCGACAGGGCCTCGTTGACATCTTCCTTTTAATAGTCAACATGTGTACCAATGATGAAGCGATAAATATTGCGTCTTCTGCTTTTGGAATTCAGCCAATCGGCGCACTTCTTATGCCAGTGTTTGCTCTTATATAACGTGTTCGTCTTTTGCCAGTAAAAAAAACGATTTCACAGGATTTCGAAAACAAAGTTTTTTTTAAATATTTTAATATTTTTCTGTTTTAAGTATATAAAACACGCTTGGATTGCTACAAATGTTGTCGCAAAATGTTAAGAAAAAGGGACCTGTAGTTTTCTGGTTTATTTAAGCCGAACAAACCAAAAGTTTCATGTATATATATATATATATATATATATATATATATATATATATATATACATACAATACTAAATTTAAAATCGACAATTTAGCAATTAAAAACAATAATAATACTAACACCATACTAATGTAGTGTATGAGTTTATTTGCCCCTTCAAAGGATGTCTCCGAATCCACTCTAAAAACTCATACAACGCATACATAAGCCACATCACAACAACACTCTCCCGACGACTAAAATATCATTTACCTGACAATAGCGCCATAAAACAACACCTAACATTCCATCTATTTTCTGATTAAAATTTAGTCGTCCGACATTATAGCTTAACTAATAATACTAAAAATCGGTACCTTAACAATTCCACCCGAAGAATATAATTACTAGAAGCCATACTAATAAAAAACTACAGCCCTTTATTAACCGGATCTCATTTAATAACTGGACAAATATACTAACTCTATTCAATAATTAACAAGAAACTAAATGAATAAAATATAAAATAAGAACATCGAAATTAAAAATAAAATAATTCGCCCCAACACATCCTGTTACCCATCTTTATAATCAATAAAAAATTAATAATAATAAAAAGTAACTATAAATACATCAAGACTCAAAGAAAAAGAAAATGATAGCAACAACAATCGCTCCTGAAGATGATCGAACATACCGATGGAAAGCGCTTGAGAAGAATATGGCTTGGGCGCCATAATATATAACATGTCAGCTGAAATAGAAAAGACCGCTCGTCGAATTGAAAAGATATTTTTAAAAATCGAAAAAAGAATAACTCTGTCGTTTTCAATCAGACGTGCTTGAATATATATATATGTGTGTGTGTGTGTGTGTGTGTGTGTGTGTGTGTGTGTGTGTGTGTGTGTGTGTGTAATAACAGTCATGCAAACCACTATAACAGAAAGTTCTTGATTGGCATATAAAAAATATATTGGAACACAGATAAATATTTGGCAATAAGCCGAAACAAAATACGAGATTTTAGTTTTAGAAAATATTTTTAAAATTCATTGTAAATAGAAATGATTAAATAAAACGCAGTTTTTTTTTAATAAATTGCTTAATTCTTTAATCCTTTTGGAGTAGTTGTAAGTGCATTCTGATGAATCCGACCCACTCTCCCCACCAATTAAGTGGTGTCTATTCGGCCAAGCACACACTAACGATAACCGAAAAACAGGTGCAATTGATGATGTATAAGTACATGCAAATAGCCTGATTACGAGAACAAAGATATCGAACGCCGCTTGTTTATACGAGGATATGTCCAAGACAATCAGTCCGCCAGTGGCTTTGATCGGCTCTTCAACTCTAGAAGGTTCATCTTCTTATGCTTTAACTTTCCCCTTCAGTCTTAGAAGAGGGCTTGTTTATTACTAATTACTTGACGCACTATTAGCTAGGAATAACGACAGAGATGATCAAACGTGTTTTTAGCAAGACCTCGGTTCATCTAGTGTGTAGCCTTTGAAAGCACGCACACACACAAACACACACAAACACACACATATATATATATGTATATATATATGTATATATATATAAATACGAGCAGCCAGACAGACTTTATTCGGCCCCTATGTACTGTTCATAACTTTATGTATATATATATATATATATATATATATATATATATATATATATATACATACATATATATGCATATATATATATATGTTTAATATTTTCTACTCTATCAACATAAAAAAATCTATTATATAAAGCCAGTGCCTACGTGTCAAACGAATCTGCTCCGACCCGATCGAAGTAGGAATTCTGGCCAACTACTTCCTTCATAGGAATTACCTCCTTAGAATAATAAAGGAATCAATTAGGAAAGCAAAACATATAAGAAGGCTAAATTTACTCACATATAAACGTAACACATCATCCCCAAAAATACCAGTGGTATTTGATTACAACAACAACAAAGGATACTCTAACTTACCATCTAAATCTGACCCCTAAGATCGTCATGGGCATGGAGTGTGTGTCTACATTAAAGGCGGTTTTCCATGTGGTAGGGATATCTCCAAAGAAGACACTAATTTACCTTATATGTGCTTCTGGCTAGCACTAGCTTACACCACTGCATTTATATTTGCCCTCTATCGGCCCCACAACAGTGGAGTTACTATCTCTAAGAGTATATCTGAGAAAATTGACCACATACTCTCTGCTCATCCTTCGGCTAACATTCACATTTGCGGTGACTTCAATGTCCACAATGTGGAATGACTGACCCACTCAAATAAGACGGACGATGATGAGGGGAGGTTCTCTCATGATTTTGCCATTATCTATGACCTCACTCAGATTGTTTACGAACCCACCCGTGTGCCCGATATTACCGGTCAGTATGCAAGCCTTCTAGACCTTCTCCCTCAAAACTTCCCCTGAGCTATGCTCATGTTCCGTTCTATATCCTCTGGGATCCTCGGACCACTCCGTTGTATCAATTAAGATAAAAATGAAATGTAATTAAGCTTCAGACGTACCTCTCCACCGTACTGTATATCGATACTCTATGGCTGACTGGAATAGCTTCCGTACATTCATATCTGATCTACCTCTGCATTCCATGTTTAAAAAGGATGTGTCCTCTATAGTATCAGACCTGACCGAATGGTTTATTGTAGGTATAGATAGATTAATACCATCCAAAAAAATTCCAACAAAGCCTAACAGCCAGCCATGGTTCTCAGAAAGTGCTGCTGCCATCGCGCACAGAAATCACTTTTTCCATAGCTACCAACGTAACAGATGTACTGAGACTAAAGCTGCGTTCAGGACTGCCAGCAACCACTGTAAAAGAGTAATAGAAATGCAAGAGAACTATATTCTCAGTTCGTTAAATCCAAAGTAGCGGGACAGTTTTGGCAAATAGCAAATAGAATCCTGAACAGAAGCATGCGCTCTATCCCAACCATCATCAATTGACCTGAGACCATCTCGTCAGCATAAGACAAGGCCAAACTATTTTCCAAAATCTTTGCAGCTAATTCTACCCTAAGCGACGAAGGCCATCAACTTCTTGTAGTTCCTCCTATAACAGACAACACGCTATGCAACCTACAAATATCCGCGCGATAGGTCGCCAAGCCAATCAAGAAAATTGATTCCAGTAAAGCAACTGGCCCTGACGGCATTCCAATTATAGTGTTGAGAAAGCTTCAACCAGAACTTACCCGCATACTTACAAAACTGTTTAAACGTTGCCTTAAGGAGAAGTGCTTTCCAACACCCTGGAAAACCTCATCAGTATTCCCTGTATTTAAGAATTTAGGCGAAAAGTCATCTCCCTCTCAGTACAGACCAATAAGTCTCCTGTGTGTCATGAGGAAGTTGCTGGAATCCATTTTAAATAAAGAAGCAGTCAACCACTTCAGCAGAAAAACCTTCTTAGTGACACGCAATATGGTTTTCTGCTCTGCAAGATCTGTTGCATTGTTATCTCTAATAAGGGATTAGAAGAGATGACGTATATTATATATTTGTTGTATCATAAAGGAGATCATGTGTGGTCGTCTAGTTGTTCTGTATATTTGTTCATATGCCGTTGTGTGTGTGTGTGTGGTATACATATATTTTCAGATATAGTTACTGCTTCTTAGATGTTGGTCCATCTGGAATCGTATCGTCTTGGAGGGGAGACCTGGTACCTGCTTTGGATGAAGATTCAATCATTCCAAGACAGGGAATTGGTTAATTTCACTTTCCAGATGTCTCGCAGAAGATGGAAAGTGAATCTCTGGCCTGTGTTGTTCTGTTCTACACACGTCAGCGCCCGCCCAGTGAAGGGTAGGAGACAACGGTGAAGCCGTCTGTCCTCTTCTAAGTCCAAAACAAATCTCCACGATTCAGCTAACCTGATCACGTGAATCACACACAATCCGATCAGCTGATCCTGACTTCCGGTCAACGTGTCTCAATCTAATTTACACACCACCCCCTCTCTCTCTCTCTTTCTCTCTCTCTCTTTCTCTCTCTCTCTCTATCTATATACATTCTCTAACAGATCTACAGCAGATGTGCTAACGGTTATATCTCATAGACGTAGGGAATCCTTTGACAAGGACTTCCTTTCCAGGGCAATTGTTCTTGACATATCGAAGGCATTCGATAACGTATGGTATAAGGGCCTACTTCACAAGATTTCCAGCTACGGTATAACTGGAAATGTTTTCTCAATTATTAAATCATTTCTGTCCGATAGATTCATAGGAGTAGTAGTTGATGGGCAGAAATCAGAGGCCCACAGTATTAATGCTGGAGTCCCTCAGGGGTTCATTCTGGGCCCAACTCTCTTCCTGATCTACATTAATGATCTCCCAAAACATATACTTAAATCATTCGTTGACATCTATGCTGATGATACGACCATCTATGGCAACGTATCAAAGGCTGTAAATGACAAAGTTCTCTCTGATTCTCTCTCCTCTGATCTTGAGATCGTGGTACAGTGGGGGAAGAGGTTGCTGGTTACTTTAAATGCATCCAAAACCAAGCTCCTATCTTTACATCATCAACGCTCTGATCCACATCTGGCATCAATTGAAATGGATGGCTCTCGTCTTGGGGAGGCTCCATGTTTTGAGAAGCTTCTGGGTTTGATCTTTACTCCTGATCTGAAATGGAACACGTACACCCGGTCTGTTGCGAAGGACGCTGGGAAAATGGTGAAATCCTTCTACCGCTCCAGAAGATATCTCACTACTGATGCAATTCTCTATCTATATAAAAGCCAAGTACGTCCAAGGATGGAGTACTGTTGCCACATCTGCGAAGGAGCTGCTAAAAGCAGCCTATCCTGCCTTGACGGAGTACAAAATAGACTGTGACTTAGTGGAGGATTCCCTTTTCTCTTCCCTGCAACCTCTCTACCACAGAAGAGACGTTGCGAGCCTTTGGTTTATCGCTTTTTTCCATGGCAAGTGGTCGTCTGAGCTTCAATCTTTGGTCCCCCCTCGCCAATCTTTCACGAAAAACACCCGTCTAGCTGAAACTACTGTCATTAATTTTCCCCACTCTTTATTTGTGCCTAAATCCAAACGTAGATTCCATGAGCAGAGCTTCTTTCTTCGAAGTGTACGACTGTAGAACTCTTTTTCGTTTGTCTGTTTCCCACCTGACTACAACTTGGATGTCTTCAAGTCGTACATAAACAAATTCCTGACAAACCGCTCTCTTAAGTAAGACACCTTATCAAATATCCAATACAAATGACTAGGAAACAAATTATGCGACAAACCCAGGTGCAAAGTGTGCAAACACATTAATACTAGCGACACATTTACATCCCCAGGCACAAACACTCAATTTAAACTCCATCCGCTCACCTGCGATAGTTTCAATGTAGTTTACATAATATATTACACCAGATGCGAAAAGGGTAATTACGTGTGAGAAACAGGCCGAGAGTTCCGTTTACGTTTCAACAATCACAAACAAACAATTAGGAACAAATTCACACAGCACACAATAGCAATGCACTACACTCTCCCAGACCACAGCATAGACAATATGCAATGCGTACTTACAGCCTCCGACTTTCGAACACAGAGAAAAAGAGGACAACATGAAAAGAAACTCATTCTAAGACTTAATACACACATCTACGGTCTCAATAAAGATTTGGGACCGCTAAATGAGTACTCTTTTCATAAAAAATAAAAACCTACCAAAGACATTTCCCCACAGGGCACAGGACAGAGTGAGTATGCACGGTGGAAGTACGGCTTAGCATTCCCCACTAGAAGTTAGTTTTTGTTTACGTAAGGTCTTCTACTTCATTTTATTTTTTCAGATTCCACACATTTTAATTTCTTACATATATTTAATTCCATTTTCTGAGCACGCATCACATGTGCAGACACGGGTGCGCCCCCCCACAAACCATATATACTATAGTACCCCTCTATGAAGATATACAGGATTGAGTTGTTTATTATTATTATTATTATTATTATTATTATTATTATTATTATTATTATTACCATAATATTTATTAATATCATTATTATTATCATTATTATTAGTACTAGTATCTGTTCTTCAGATGCGGCACTTGCATTTCTCGTTCTCTTTTAGTGGAGGAGAACCCCTTCACGACTGAGACAATTTTTTTTATTTTTGTACCTTTTCTCCACATTAAAAAACGACCCTGGTGTCTAACTCTGTCCCGTGGGGAGGCATTGTAAATAGGTACTATCATTACTATGATTATTATTTCATTATTATTATTATCACTATTATTATTATTATTATACTTATTATTATTATTATTATTATTATCGCTATTATTATTATTATTATTATTATTATTATTATTATTATTATCACTATTATTATTCTTATTATTCTTCCTATTATCGCTATTATTATTATTGTTATTATTATTATTATTATTATTATTATCATTATCATTATTATTATTATTATCATTATCATTATTATTATTATTATTATCATTATCATTATTATTATTATTATCATTATCATTATTATTATTATCATTATCATTATTATTATTATTATTATTATCATTATCATCGTTATTATGACTATTATTATTATCACTATTATTATTGTTATTATCCCTAATATATATAACATATATATGTACACATATACACACACACATACATATATATATATATATATATATATATATATATATATATTAATACGCTTGTAACTATCTATCTATCAATGTGCGTCACACTTTCCGGCAAATTTGATTGGTTGAGAAGATTTTATTCTGGAATAGCGGATTACACATTAAACGAACGCTCAAGGCAGAGATCAGGGTTGCCAGGTTGGCTTCATTTTAAAAGTAGTTTGGCTATCAGGATTTCTGTTTGGCTTTTTTTTTCCAAATTTGTCCCTTTTCTGAACGAACGCTCAAGGCAGAGAGAGAGCAAGAGATAGATAGTTTAATAGATAGATAGATAGATAGATAGATAGATAGATAGAGAGAGAGAGAGAGAGAGAGAGAGAGAGAGAGAGAGAGAGAGGGAGTCTTCGTTAATTAAAAATATTTTAAAATCTGTTTCCACAGTTATTTACTAAATGTTTATATTTGAAAGTCAACAACTTCAATATAGTCAATTTTTCTGTAGTTTTCAATTTGGCTTTCTGTTGGCCTTTTTTACTTAATTAATGTGCCTGCGCTTTTGGATTTGGCCTTTTTGGCTTTTTTTCTGAAAAAATTTGGCTTCGAATAATTATTATCGTCTGCCAACTCTGGCAGAGAGAGAAAAAATGGAACCCTCAAGGCAGAGAGAGAGAAAAAAAAGTGAACGCTCAAGGGAGAGAGAGAAAAACAAAAGAAACAAAAAACCATGAAATTTACACGGGTCCATCTAGATCCGCCGAAAACCGTGCCGGTGGAGATAATTTAACCACATATGTAAATATATACCTTTCTCCTATTAAAACTTTTTTTCATGAAATTTACTGTAGTAGTAGTACAAATATATTGCGAAACCATCATTCTCTCTCTGTCTGTCTCTCTCTTAAATATAAACAACGCCTAGAGGAGAGAGTGGGAGTTTTTTTTCATGAAATTTAATGTTGTAGGAGTAAACATATATTTTTAGAAAAATATTTCATGTTTCGTTCCTGGATTAGCGGAATACACATCAAACGAAGGCTAATGTAAAACGCTGAAGACAGGCAGAGAAAAAAAGAGAACGCTCAAGGGAGAGAGAGAGAGAGAAAAAAAGAAAAACGTTAAATGTAGTAGGAGTAAAAATATATTGTGAAACCATCATTCGCTCTCTCGCTCTCTCTCTCTCGCTCGCTCGCTCTCTGTCTCTGTCTCCCTCTATATCATTAAACAAATGTATAAGCACATACACAAATGAAAATTTAGTAGTAGCATACGGCGGTCTCTCTTTCTCCCCCTCTCTCTCTCTGTCTGCTGTCTCTCTCTCTCTCTCTCTCATTATTTTCTGAAAAATTTGGTTTCAAATAATTATTATCGTCTGCCAACCCAGGCAGAGAGAGAAAAAAGAGAACGCTCAAGGGAGAGAGCGAGAAAAAAAGAAAAACAAGCGTTTAATGTAGTAGGAATAAAAATATACTGCGAAACTATCATTTGCTCTCTCTCTCTCTCTCTCTCTCTGTTTCTGTCTCTCTATATATCATTAAACAAATGTATAAGTACATACACAAATGAAAATTTAGTATTAGCATACGGCGGTCTCTCTTTCTCCCCCTCTCTCTCTCTCTGTCTGCTCTCTCTCTCTCTCTGTCTGCTCTCTCTCTCTCTCTCTTTATGTATATATATGTTCTCACCGCTATATGTCTTTTTACTTCTAGAAATTTACGGTTTGACCGTTCAAAATATGTTATGAAATAATTGATTTTTTGGTATTCTTTAAGGAAACAACCATAACAATACTTTCCACGGGGCCGGGGACAAAAATTGAACATTTATTTGTTTTTTGTTTTTTTCATTGTTTATTTTTCTTTACATTTGTTTGAGAGAGAGAGAGAGAGAGAGAGAGAGGGAGCGATAGATAGATAGATAGATAGATAGATAGATAGACACACAGAGTGTGGGAGAGAGATAGAGAGAGAGCGAGAGAGAGAAACGCAGTTTTCGTTAATTAAACATATTCTCGAAACTACGACTGATTGCTGTTAGATGTAAACAAAGCCAAGAGGATAGAGAGGGAGGGGGAGAGAGGGGGAGATAGAAGAGTGAGAGGGGGAGAGAGAGGGGGGAGATAGATGGGGGAGGGAAGAGAAAAAAAAGAAAAAGTAGTTTGGCCATCAGAGTTTCTGTTTGGCTTTTTTTTTCAAGTTCGGCCCTTTTCTGTACGCACGCTCAAGGCAGAGAGAGAGAGAGATAGATAGATAGAGAGAGAGAGAGAGAGAGAGAGAGAGAGAGAGAGAAACGCAGTCTTCGTTAATTAAAAATATTTTAAAATCTGTTTACACAGTTACTTACTAAATGTTTATATTTGAAAGTCAACAACTTCAATATAGTCAATTTTCCTTTAATTTTCAATTTGGCTTTTTGTTAGGCTTTTTTACTTCAAAAATGTGCCTGCGCTTTTAAATTTGGCCTTCTTTGCTTTTTTTTCTGAAAAATTTGGCTTCAAATAATTAGTATCGTCTGCCAACCCAGGCAGAGAGAGAAAAAAGAGAACGCTCAAGGGAGAGAGAGAGAAAAAAAGAAAATTTATTTATTATTGACAGATTAAACACAGACCGTTTGGCCCATCTAGAGCAATGGATGAGAGAAGAACACAGCAAAGAGAAGCAGCAAGAGAGAGACAGAGAATCAGACGACAGCGTTTGCGAGAAGAGGAAAGACGATCAATACGTGATCGAAACAGACAAAGAATGCAACAGCAAAGGCGTAATATGAGCCAGGATGATCGAGAATTACATCTTGACCATTTGAGAAATAGAGATCACGTAAGGAGAAATAATATGAATATGGAAGAAAAATTTCTAGAAAACATGAGAAACAGAGACCACGAAACAAGATATAATATGAATATGGAAGAAAGACAGCAATTTCTAGAAAACATGAGAAACAGGGACCATGTAAGAAGAAATAATATGAATCAACAAGAGCGCCAAAATCATCTTAAAAATGAGCGAAATAGAGTTCAACGTCATAGAAATGCCCACAATATGGAACGCCAAATATATTACATTGGGGCCATGGATGTCCGATGTCAATTTTGCAGAGCCTTAAGATTCCAAAGAGAACAACTAAATTGCTGTCATAACGGAAAAGTAATGCTACCCCCCCCCCTTACAAGATTACCCCGAAAATTTAAGATTATTATTTGATGTCAACAATGCCGAGGGTGAAAATTTCAGGCATAATATAAGAAACTATAATTCTGCATTTGCTTTTGCATCTTTTGGTGCCAATATTAGACCCCCTCCAGGACGTGGACCCTATTGTTTCCGTTTACAAGGTCAAACTTACCACTACGCAAGCAACCTCCATGCAAATGACCCTGAATAGAGAAGATATGGCCAGCTGTACATCATAGAAACCAATAAAGCCATACACAATAGAGTAAATGCTCCAAAAAATGCTGTTTAGTGTCTGTTTTTCAAAAGATAAATGAAACACTGATTAATAATCCTTATGCAGCAGCATACCATAATATGAGGGATATTGAACAAAAAGAACAAGAGAGAGCTGCAATTGAGAACGTGTCACCAAGACAAGTAACCATGCACTTCATCCCTGGCCCTGACAGAAGGACATACAACAACCCATCAGGCAATGAGATTGCAGCCATATTCGTTGGTGATGATGGTGCACCTCCAGTACATCGTGATATCATTGTTTATCCCATAGCTCAACAGAGGGAGAGGATTGCTTACATCTCTAGCCATCTTGATCCCATGGTTTATCCCCTTCTCTTTCCGAATGGAGAATCGGGATGGCATATACAAATGGCTCATGTGGCACAACGCCAAACTCATGTTCGCACCAAAATCACCATGCAAGAGTTTTACTCATACCGGCTAGCAATCAGAGATGGCTTTAGTGCTTTGCATCGAGCTGGAAAATTATTGCAACAATATATTGTTGACGCTTATGTGAAGGTGGAGGGATACCGTCTGAACTTCATTCAAAATAACCAAGCACAATTAAGAGTGGCACTTTATTCGGGTCTCATGGATCACCTAGGAAGACAGAATGAGCATCAAGAGGCAGGTGTTCCAGTCATTTTGCTCTCTACATTCACAGGAAGTCCGAGAAACATGCAACAAGCATATCAAGATGCCATGGCGATCGTCTGCAAATTTGGAAAACCAGATATTTTCTTGACATACACGTGTAACCCAAAGTGTCGAGAAATCACAGAGAACCTTGGACCGCATAAAACAACACAAAACAGGCCAGATTTAGTTGCACGAGTTTATAACATGCACCTAAAGGAACTTTTGATTGATATCAAGGATAGACATATATTTGGTGTTCCAGTTGCTCATATCTATGTCATTGAATTTCAAAAGCGCGGTCTACCACATTGCCACCTTTTGGTAATGCTGCGAGAAGAAGACAAACTGAGGACAAGAGAACAAATTGATGAGATGGTTTGTGCTGAAATACCTTCATTAGACTATGCAGAGTCGAGAGAATGCGTGAGAACATTGATGATCCATGGTCCATGTGGGATATTAAATCCTAATTCTGTGTGCATGGTTGGTGGAACATGTGAGAAAAAAATTCCAAAAGATTTCCTTGAAGAAACGAATACAAATGTATCCGGATATCCAGTGTACAGACGGAGAAACAATGGAGAAAAGGTACAAGTTGGCACTCATGAGGTTGACAACAGATTCGTTGCCCCATACAATAAGTATCGACTGGAAAAATACCGTGTCCATATTAATGTTGAAGTGTGTTCCTCGGTGAAAAGCGTAAAATATTTATTCAAATATATATATAAAGGTCACGATTGTGCAAACATGGAAATCAGACATGTTTTAGAGAATAATGAGCCCACTGGAATACATGAACACGATGAAGTTAAACAATTTTTGTCATGTAGATATGTGTCTCCTCCAGAGGGCTTTTGGAGATTGTCAGAGTTCAAAATGCATGCTCAATCCCACACTGTTTATCTCTTGGCTGTACATTTGCCTGATGAGCAGCATGTTTACTATAGAGAAGGGAATCAAAGACAGGCGGCAGCAACAGCAGAAGAACGTGGCACACAATTGACAGCTTGGTTCAAACTCAATCAAACAGATGAGAATGCAAGAAATCTTCAACAAACAAACAACAAAGGAGAATAGTTTCCCATCTCCCTGGAAAATCTCATCAGTATGCCCTGTATTTAAGAATTCAGGTGATCGCTCATCCCCCTCTCAGTACAGGCCAATAAGTCTCCTGTGCGTCATGAGTAAGTTGCTAGAATCTGTGTTAAATACAGAAGTAATCAAACATTTCAACAAAAATAACCTTCTTAGTGACACTCAATATGGTTTCCGTTCTGCTAGATCTACAGCAGATGTGCTTACAGTTATATCGCATAGGATTAGCAAATCTCTCGACGGTGGCAATCTTTCTAGGGCAATTGCTCTTGACATATCTAAAGCCTTTGATAGGGTATGGCATAAAGGTTTACTTCATAAGATCGCTAGCTATGGTATAGCTGGAAAAGTCTTCTCAATTATTAAATCATTTCTTTCTGATAGGTTCATAAGAGTAGTAGTTGAGGGGCAAAAATCAGAAGCTCACAGTATTAATGCCGGTGTCCCTCATGGATCCATCCTGGGCCCAACTCTTTTCCTGATCTACATTAATGATCTTCCAAATCATATCCTTACATCATTTGTAGACATTTATGCTGACGACACTACCATTTATGATACCACATCTAAGACAGTAAACGACCAAGTTCTCTCCAATTCTCTCTCCTCTGATCTTGAGCACGTAGTACAATGGGGAAAGGAGTGGCTGGTTACTTTTAATGCATCTAAAACCAAGCTTCTCTCTTTACATCATCAACATTCTAATCCACATTTGTCATCAATTGAAATGAATGGCTCTCGTCTTCAGGAGGCCTCAAGTTTTGACAAGCTTCTGGGCTTGACCATTACTCCTGATCTTAAATGGAACACGTATATCAAATCTGTTGCCAGGGCCGCTGGAAAAATGGTGGGATCTTTCTATCGATCCAGTAGATATCTCACTGCTGATGCTATTCTCTATCTATATAAGAGCCAGGTACGTCCAAGGATGGAATACTGTTGCCACATCTGGGCAGGAGCTGCTAGAAAGGACTTGGCCTGCCTTGATAGAGTTCAAAATAGACTTCGTAGCCTCGTAGGAGATGTCCTTTTCTCCTCCTTGCAACCTCTATCTCACAGAAGAGATGTTGCGAGTTTGTCTCTGATGTATCGTTATTTTCATGGAAAGTGTTCAACTGAGCTTCAATCTATGGTCCCCCCTCGCCAAACTTTCACAAGAAACACTCGTTTAGCTGTAAACACTATCAATAATTTCCCCCACTCTTTATCTGTGCCTAAACCTAAACGTAGATTCCATGAACAAAGCTTCTTTCTTAGAACTGCACGCCTGTGGAATTGTCTTCCGTTTTCCTGCTTTCCGGCTGACTACAATATGGTTGTGTTCAAGTCTAAAGTAAATAAGTTCCTGATGAGCCGTTCCATATAGGTTATTAAATTTGCCAAATTTTCATTACTAATGATTACTATATTGACCAATTTCTACTGTACACTCTTTAACCCTTATCCTTGAGTGGCCTCTGGGCCTTGATAATGTGGTGATGCCTTTGTAAAAAAAAAAACAAACAAAGTGGACACGGCGAATTAGATTCAGCAACATTTTAACCAGAATGTACTCTGCAAGTCCTCGAAATGAAGAAAAATTTTATTTGAGGATGTTGCTCCTTCATGTCCCCGGAGCGACTTCATTCAGCGATTTGAAGACAATCGATGGTCAAGAAATGACCACCTTCAAAGACGCATGCATCAGACTGCGCCTGGTTGAGAATGACAATGCATTGCAGGAAGCTTTGACAGAAGCAGCAGCTCATCAGATGCCACGACAACTGTTATCCATGTTTTCCATGATGTGCGTCTTCAACCAGCCCGTGAATGCTCTGCATTTATGGAATGAGAATAAGCATTTTATGATCGAAGATCTGCTGCTTAGATATGATAACATAACTGCTGAAAATGTTGCTCTCCACTTTCTGAATACCTTATTCATGGAAAATGGCATGAATTGCAACATGTTTGGTCTGCCTGAACCAGTTGGAGATCATCCTGGACACGAAGGAGATGTTGGAAACTCTAACATAGATGTGACTTCTCTTAATATTGAACAGAGGCAGATATTCAATGCTGTGGTTGCAAGTGCTTTCTCTGTAGAGCAAGGTGAGCAAACAGAAAATAGATTGTTTTATGTGGATGCACCCGGTGGTTCAGGAAAGACCTATCTTTTCAACAAGTTATATGAATATCTTTACGCTAACATTAAGGCAAAACAAAACACTTCTGCTTGGACTGGTATTGCTGCAACACTGCTGAAATGCGGCAAAACTTTGCACAGTATATTCAAGCTTCCGGTTCCCCTAAGCGAAACAAGTGTCTGCCATGTGCCACCGAACTCTGAGCAAGGAAACTTTCTGATGCAAGTTAAAGTCTTCATTATTGATGAAGCTTCTATGATCCCATGCTATGCGCTGAAAGCCATTGATAAATGCTTGAAAGATATAATGAACACCCACACTGTATTTGGTGGTAAAGTAATCTTACTTGGAGGCGACTTCAGACAAGTACTTCCGGTTGTCCCGAGAGCTCCTCCTGCTGCTGTGCTAGATGTGTGCCTCAAACGCTCAGACTCATGGCACAGCTTTCATCACATGAGCCTCACACAGAACATGAGAGCAAATTCAAATGAGCAGGAGTTTTCAAGATGGCTTCTGCAAATGGGCAATAGATCACTCCAGAGTTCTCTTGATGAAGTGGCTCCAGATGTTATTGACATTCCTGAAATGTGCACATGTAATGGCTCTTTGATATCGGAGGTGTTTGACAACTGTACGGCTGAAGAGATGAAAGCAAGAGTAATCCTATCTCCAAACAATTCTGAATGCTTAGCGGTCAATGAGGAAATTTTGAGAATGTTGCCAACAGAAAATAAAACGTACCTCAGCACTGATTCTGTAAGTTGCGATAATGACGAGGAAGCACAAAATTATCCAATGGAATTCATTAATTCTCTCACTCCATCTGGCATGCCTCCTCATAGGTTGAATTTGAAAATTGGAGCAATAATTATGCTACTGAGAAACCTCTCCATAACTCAGGGACTGTGTAACGGCACTCGACTAGAGGTCATTCAGCTTCACGAGCACAGCATCAAGGCATCAATAATCAGCGGTTCTCACGCTCATAAGAGAGTACTTATCTCAAGGATAAAACTGAAACCTAGCGATGCCAATATTCCTTTTGTTCTTCATCACACTCAGTTCCCAGTTCGCCTCTCATACTCAATGACGATAAATAAAGGTCAAGGTCAGACTTTTGATAGAGTTGGCATATATTTACCAAAGCCATGCTTTACTCATGGCCAGCTTTATGTAGCGTTCTCAAGAGCAAGACCAATGAAGACTGTGAGAGTTAAAGTCCAACATCTTAATGATTCCACGCATGGCCACAAAAGAGGAATCACATTTACACGAAATATCGTATGCACAGAAGTCATCTAAAATTGTCCATGTGTTTGGGTTCCCTGAGGCAATCTGAATAGTGGACGTATATGGGAGAAAAAACAGATTTAATGACAGTTTATAATTGTTAAACGTTGACATTTGAAATGTATTTTAAGTAATCAAGCATATGCATCTAAACATCAAGAACATATTCTGGGATAGTTTTGGTTAGGTTCAACGTTAGGTTCAAATATTTTTGAACAAAATGCACAGGTTTAACCCATTACTGTGCGAAATTAACAATATCATGTTTTAAACACTCTAAGTCTCCATTATATAATAAGTATATGATAAATAAGCTAAAAATTAAATAAAACTTTTGAAAATATTTTTAAATAAACATATTTATAAAACATAAATGAAGATGTATTTATTGAGAATATTTGGAGCACTAATATCGTGATTTTGGTATATATATATTTACATACATTTTACCTACCGTACTCTTCATTTACTATTTAAAAAATAGTACACAGGGTGAATTCGTCGGCCAGGGCAGTAAAGGGTTAATGTAAATGTTTCAAGGTACGGATATGTGATGGGATAATGTGTATGTGAAAAAAAAAAGAAAAGAAAGCGTGAAATTTTCACGGGTCCAGCTAGTGTATTATTATTATTATTATTATTATTATTATTATTATTATTATTATTATTATTATCATTATTATTATTATTATTATTATTATTATTATTATTATTGTTGTTGTTGTTGTTGTTGTTGTTGTTGCTGTTGTTGTTGTTGTTCAACTCCTCGTTTCAGCATTGCAATACATCTTTCAGTTTCATTTCCAACATTAAACGTTATTAACCTCTGATTTCTCTAACCGGCATATCGAGCTTCCTAGTTTTGTGATGGCTTCTAATTTAAAAACAATGCTTTCATCCTATATCTGGCACTTAATGTATGTATGTATGTATGTATGTATGTATGTATGTATGTATGTATGTATGTATGTATGTATGCATGTATGTATGTGTATATGTATGTATGTATGTATGTATGTATGAGTATATATGTGCATAAAGGAGTATACATGGGTGTGGGAGAAGAAAGAAAAGAACAATTCAAATACTTTAATGAATTTTAATATGTTTCAACAAAAATAGGAAAAAATTAAGTAAATGGTTATCAAAAGAATATTCTCCGTTTATTTAGTTATTTCACCTCATTTTATTTATTTTTTCCAACATTATATGTTTTTATATATCAATTAACGAAATCTACAGTAGCTTTTAAAAAAATAAATAAACGTGTGTGTGTGTGTGTGTACATATATATATGTGTGTGTGTGTGTGTACATATATATATATGTGTGTGTGTATATATATATATACATATATATGTGCATATATATACATATATATGCATATATATCTGTGTATATATACATATACATGTGTATATATATACATATATATATGTGTGTGTATATATATATACAAATATATATACATATATATATACATATATACATAAATATGTGTGTATATATATATATATACACACATATTATATATATATACACACACATTATATATATATATATATATATATATATATATATATATATATATATATATATGACAGTGTATGAGTAAACCCGATTATTTCGGAAAATGATTGTTTCCTCATATTTGCAGAACAATCGTCTTAACTGATTCAAACTATGTTATTTTTAATATCTAACAATTAATTTTGGTTCAGTGAAAGTAAATTACAATTAGTTATATGTGATTACTCTTATTTGATAATTACTACGTGATTTGTATAATTAATTAAGAATCATTAGTTCATTTAATCAGACGTTTCTCAGTGGATTTGATGCGATGTTATTTTAGTAATGAGTAGTACAACAGTAAAAAAAATGAATATCACATATCATAGAATTCTCTATTTCTCTCGTCCGTTTTTAATGCCCCAATCTTTACAAGAAATAGCAAGTTATTACATAATTATTACATTAACGAAAATATCGACGATACAGACTAACATCACAAGTGCACTTGAGAGATATTATCACCGCACAAGCAGAAGGGTCCTGCGTATGAAAATATGATATTATTTTGATTTAACAGCTTGAATTAAAGTTTAAAATGAAAAGTAAAGTATCCTTGTCCAGTTATGCCCTATTTATTTCGAACGCGCTACTGTCATATCAAAGAACTTACTGTTGATTTTATATGCCAGGCTTTTCTGCTTGTGCAGTAATAAAACTTCTCAAATGCACTTATGATTTTGGGTTGTATAAACTGTTATCTTTAGTCTTAATCGCCTGTTCCTTTTTTCATCGGATTTTTTTTTCGATTATTAACACTTATCGACGACATTTTGATAAAAACCTTATTTAAGAACACTGTCAGGCATATAAACTACATTTGTCTGAAATTTCTGCCCAACTGTTTAGAAGTCTATAGGGAACGAACACACACAAACGAGAGAGCGAGAGAGAGAGAGAGAGAGAGTGAGAGAGTAAATGAGCGTTATTATTGCAACACATCTTCTCTGCATAAGTGCTCATTTTTAGTTTAATTAATTACTTTATTTACATGTCGAAAACTGTTTCTGCAACTTTCGAGAGGGAGCTCCATTCATCTCTTGTGGAGATCATTGTTTGGATATTCGTGTATTCATTATTTAAATTCCTAATAATTATGATCACTAATCTATTTTCAGGTTATTCTTTAGTGTGTGTTTTTGTAACCGGTTTCCTTTTCGTACACTGCTTCAAGAATGTCCGGCTCTGATTTCATTCGGCTCTCATGGAGGCGTATTGTGGTGGGAAGTGGGATATTTTCATACTAAAAGTCAATAACAAATAATTGCATTTGATCATTAAAAGAAAACTCTATTTAACCTAACCACTAACCTTAAGTCCGAGTGGCAAGGGTTTCCTAAAACAAACATCTAAACACTAACCCCGTGTACGGGTGTCATCGCCAATCACACCTTATCCCTAACAGCGCTTATATCAACACTAACTCTAATCTAAGGGAGGTAACCAACGTAGAGATAGCAAAACTAATCATATTTTGTAAGGTTTTTTTTTTTTTTTTTTTTTTTTTTACATTTTCATCCCAAACAAGGCACATTGACACTTTGGTGTAGGGAGCTACTATCAGGGACAAAACCTACTGGGGTAATATGTAGGGGTTTGGGCAGCAAGATGTCGGTTCACATTGCACTTCTGCACATCAGTACAGTTGGGGAAGCAGGGACCTGGAATCGAATTCCAAAGTCTAGCGGTTCTGGGGAAGAAACTACTGGAGTAGAAAGATCTTTTACATCTAGGGATCTCTACAGTGTGGGGGTGGGATTTAGCAGCCTGTCGGGTTTGTCTAGGGTGTTCACGTCGTGGAGGCACAAGTGCTTGCAGTTCGTCAGAGCATTCACCATTAAAATACTTGTAGAACAGGCAGAGGGAGGCAACATTTCGTCGATGGGACAGAGGCTGAAGCTTAGATGTCAGTTAAGGGCCTGTCAGATTTGCGACTCTCTTTTGAACCTCGTCAAGGAGTGAGAGACTAATAGCAGATGCACCGGTCCAAATGTGACAACAATACTCCATACATGTGCGAATGGTGGCCTTATAGAGGTATAGGATACTTTCGGGTGTTAGTAGTTTTCTAACACGGTAGCGAGACCCAACCTTCCTTGCAGCGGCCCTGGCAATGCCTTCAATGTAATTGTTCCAACTCATGTTTTCTGTGAACGTTAGACCAAGGAGTTTGAAAGATGTACTCAGATAAAGAGTCGTTGGCTATTGCTATAGGTGGTAGGGAAGGTTTCTTGTAATTATTGAATGAAACCAGTTTTGTCTTGCCAGCATCAGACATGACCATCCATTTTTGTCCCCATTCCACTACAGATCGGAGGTCGTCCTCTAGTGTTTCTGTCATTTCTTTAGATATGTGTTCATTTGTTTTCCTGTCGTGCCTGTTATAGAGTGTGGTGTCATCAGCATATATACCCATCTCAGAGGAAATTTTGTCGGGGAGGTCATTTATGAATATCAGGAACAGTAGAGGTTCAAAGATAGACCCCTGAGGCACTCCCACATTTATATCACACTGTTTAGATGTACGACCATCGAGGACAACCTGGATTTTTCTCTTATCTAAGAAGATTTAATTATGTTAAGTATTCTACCAGTGATACCGTATGATCTAATCTTCCTGAGGAGACCCTCATACCATACACTGTCAAAAACCTTAGATATATCTAGAGCTACCGCTCTGCCATCCCCCGCTTTGTCCAGTGAGTGGTATATACGTTCAGAGATTACAGTTAGGATGTCTGCTGTGGAACGGGCTTGTCTAAATCCATATTGTTGGTCAGTCAGAAGTTTAGCATCTGTGAGGTACTAGAGCATGGTTAATTAAGGTCTCAAATATTTTGACAAAATGTGGGAGGAGGCTAATGGGGCGATAATTTGATGGGTCAGTTCTTTTGGCAGAATTCTTGAATACTGGTACCACAGAAGCAGTTTTCCTACAGCCCGGAAAGCAAGATTCATTAAGGTATTTGTTATAGAGTTTGGAGAGAACTGGAGCTACTTTGGCTGAGCACTTTTTTAATAGCACAACTGCGATGAGATCGGGTCCACATGATTTTGAAGTATCAAGGTTTTTATGATAGCATGCACCTGAGCAGGGGTGATTTTCAGATCGTCTAACGTGGCGTCTGTCTGCATAGGAAATTCAGGTAGGGGGTGGCTGAACAAACAACATCATGATTGTTGGTTAGTGGGGGAATTGTTGATTGCCCATTATTTACTACACTGTTGTAGATTTTCCAGAAGTCACGAGTTCCTAGTTTTTGTGCTTCGATGCGTTTTTTAGTGGTTTCCGTAAATTCTCTCTTAGCTGTCGCTATTTCTTTCTTAACGTTACTTCTTGCTTCTATGTACTTCTGTCTGTTTGAACTGGACTTATGTCGGTTAAACCTGTGGTATGCATGCTGCCTTTAAGCAATGGCAGTTGCACAAGTCGAAGTAAACCATTGGGAAGAGTGGGGCTTGCTATAAAATTTTTACATGGGAACATGCGCTTCGATTGTAGTTTTGAACCATTCAGTGGTCTCATTTGTGCACTGTTCAGCAGGAAGAGAAAAAATATTTCCCCATGGGGAATCTCTGATAAGATCTCTGATGGCTTCCCAGTCAGCCTTTTTATAATATCTCTTGTTTTGAGCACTGGCTCTTCAGTTTTGGCTCTAGAGTTTAGGGCGATTCAACCATTATCAAAGAAGTTAGAGGGAATGGAGGAGTGTAGGTTAGTCTCACTTAGTGCTAAGATATCCGGGGTATTTGTTAGGAGAAATGCTTCAACATCAGCTAAATTAGTTTTAAGCCCACGGATATTTGTGAATGCAAGCCTCAAGGGAGGAGGCAAGTTGGATTTGTTTGACCCTAAGCCTGGTTTAAGCTTATTTTTAGATTGTACTGTTGTCATATTTTTAAAGAGTTTCAGTTTAGGTAAGGGGGAGCTGAACAAGAGGTTATGCAGAGCATCACACATGCATCACAAGTAGACCATCAGCTGACCTTTCTTCAATTAGGATTGTGGCCCCAGGAAAGCCCACCGGGGATGAGTGCAGGGTCCCTTTCCATGCGTGACATAGCACTACAAACATCCCGATATTATACAACTGTTGATGGAGCAGTACCAAAGAGTTAGAGTCCTGTACTACCAGTTGGAAAAGCAGCCAGGAACTGTCAATCCGGTACCCTCAACCCATCATACTGCTCAGGCATATAAGGTACTCAAGCACTCTCAAGTGCCCAGTTTAAGGGTTGGGGTGTGTCGGGAGTGGGGAAAACGGCGTTCATTACCCTAGACAAGAAACAAGATCTACCACTGAATGTTTCTGTCACATCACTGTGATTCGATCTCTGCGCTTAACTAATAGGCAAAGAAGGAGTGTGGAAGCCGGGCGATATGACAGAGCTATCTCCTCCTTAAGCAGTTTAGGTTTACAAACCGGTAATTTGTTTGAGTCACCAGCTCTAGGAAGGTTGTCATGCAAGACTGAAGAGGCCTCCATCCCCTTGGTTTAGTTTCAGAGTTTTCCTTCTCCTAGACGGACGATCTGGAAAGATCTACTGGGTCCATCAGCACTGAGAGGGTTGCTCCCGCATGGGTTCTAATCCAGGTATTTCTGTGACCCTGCGTGGTTAGTTAATGTTACTGGGTTAGTTTGTAGAGGTTATATATCTGCTGAATAGTTACACTCCTCAAAGTGATTTAGGAACATTGCTATTTCATTGTTATTGGATAAAAGGGGTGAGTAGAGCTCATGCAGTGTAAGCAACTATGATTGTAAGAAGGCTTGTTAGAAAGCAACTATGATTGTAAGAAGGCTTGTTAGAAAGCAACTATGATTGTAAGAAGGCTTGTTAGAAAGCAACTATGATTGTAAGAAGGCTTGTTAGAAAGCAACTATGATTGTAAGAAGGCTTGTTAGAAAGCACCTCTGATTATAAGAAGGCTTGCTAGAAAGCAACTATGATTGTAAGAAGGCTTGTTAGAAAGCAACTATGATTGTAAGAAGGCTTGTTAGAAAGCAACTATGATTGCAAGAAGGCTTGTTAGAAAGCAACTATGATTGTAAGAAGGCTTGTTAGAAAGCACCTATGATTGTAAGAAGGCTTGTTAGAAAGCAACTATGATTGTAAGAAGGCTTGTTAGAAAGCAACTATGATTGTAAGAAGGCTTGTTAGAAAGCAACTATGATTGTAAGAAGGCTTGTTAGAAAGCAACTATGATTGTAAGAAGGCTTGTTAGAAAGCAACTATGATTGTAAGAAGGCTTGTTAGAAAGCACCTCTGATTATAAGAAGGCTTGCTAGAAAGCAACTATGATTGTAAGAAGGCTTGTTAGAAAGCAACTATGATTGTAAGAAGGCTTGTTAGAAAGCACCTATGATTGTAAGAAGGCTTGTTAGAAAGCAACTATGATTGTAAGAAGGCTTGTTAGAAAGCAACTATGATTGTAAGAAGGCTTGTTAGAAAGCACCTATGATTGTAAGAAGGCTTGTTAGAAAGCAACTATGATTGTAAGAAGGCTTGTTAGAAAGCAACTATGATTGCAAGAAGGCTTGTTAGACAGCACCTATGATTGTAAGAAGGCTTGTTAGAAAGCAACTATGATTGTAAGAAGGCTTGTTAGAAAGCAACTATGATTGTAAGAAGGCTTGTTAGAAAGCAACTATGATTGTAAGAAGGCTTGTTAGAAAGCAACTATGATTGTAAGAAGACTTGTTAGAAAGCAACTATGATTGTAAGAAGGCTTGTAAGAAAGGAAATAATGTGGTTTGAGGCTTTCCCTTTATATATTTTTTATTTTAACTAGGTATAATTTGGGATGCTTATTAATTAGCTTATACAAAACAAAAGTAAACAACTTGTTACAACGAAACAATGTTTATTAATCAAAAACAAAAATTAAATAAACTTGTTAATTAATGAAAATAAAAAAAATTAAAAAATAATACTTTTTATTTTATTTAAAGTTTAAACTCCACCATTATAAATTAATCAGAATTTTTAGACAAACAAAAAAGGAATAAAAGAAATTGTGATGTTTATTTACATAAAAAATGCTACTCTTGCAGAGAAAAGATCGTGCTGAATTCATAACGTTATTTTGAAATCCATTTTTTATATGGGGATGTGTTTTTAAAACTATTCTCTACTTTTACAAAGCAATTTAATAAAAAAAAAAATAGATATATTAAAAATTGAATTTAATAATAAAAATATTGCATTGTCCTTTCTCTACCTGATTAGCTGCATTTAGCATTGAAATTGATATGCTTTTCATTAGTTTTTTATGATTTACTAAAATACAGAAAAACACATTTCTTATTTTTAAATGAAGGTTTTTGTACTCATGCTAAAAAACAATTTTTTTTTATATTTGTTAATTAATTTTTGAATTAATTTGAATTAATTTTTGTTGTAGATTAATTAACATCATTTCATTGTTTACTTTTTTGTGTACGTTAATTAATAAGTTTATTTGGTTAATTAACATTGTTATATTTTAAGGTCGTGAATTAACTTGGTTTCTTTTTGAAATTTCCAGGACTAACTTCACCCGCCGCTTGCAGGTAATATTATTCGTGTATTTATTTATTTATTTTACTGCTTCGACAATTTCTGGAACTAACTTCATTCAGATGTAGTTTGATCGCTAACTTGTTTCAGTTTGTAAATTTAAAATTATTTAATTGTTCTACTGATTATTTGAGCGTTCAAATTATACCTTGGAAATTTTGCTTAGTTTTGTTTTGTCTATGTTGGTTATCTCCCTTAGATCGGAGGTACTGCTGATATAAGAGCCTCCTCTGCTGGGTGGCAACAGTGCCTTCCGCATTTCAAAAAGAATTTTAAAAATAACTAGTATATAATTGTATCTAATATTCAACAAAAATGTTTACATATTGTTCAAACGCTAAATGGTTAGAAAAATGTTCAACTTATACGCGAAACTGATCCTCCACTATAACTCCTAAATTCATTGCTTTGTGCTTTTTACCAGAGTTTTACGGGAAGTTTACTTGTAATCGTCTATAAATATAGAAATATAAAGTATCAATTATATTCAATACAACATCGAAACTATAATTTTTAAAAGAAAGTAAGACGTTTTTGACACAAATATAAAAAAGAAAAAAGAAAAATTATACTTTTAATTGTGTGTAACTATTTTATGCTCATGCAATTAATTATTAATTTGGTTAAGTATTATTTCATGTTAAAATTATTCAATTTTTCTTGTTAATTTTGTCATTCAGCTGTTGTACAAACCTTAATTTATTATTTAAAACGGAAATCTAATCTAAGGGGAATAACTCTATTAAACGGTCACTGAATTACTCCCCTTACTTGATCAAAATAAAAATACTTTTAATCGGCAGTTATTCTTTAAATAAATAAAACAAATATTCATTCATTGAAAAAAGTGTTTTAAAAATACATCTTTTCTTGAGCAAAGAATAAATATTCCGTTTATTGTTACCGTAAAAATAGCCATCAGCTTAATGTTTTTTCTTAAAATCCAAACATTATAATTTAATGTATTTATTGCTACAAAAAAAACAAGTTCAAATACTAAATAGTTTCTTCTTTCTTTCCGTAAAAATAATTATAAACGATATATTCTTTCAATGAATAAATCGTGATCGAGCGAAAACATGTGTGCTTGGTGATAACGCAGTACAAACATGGACTGCTGTAATCTTATAGAAATTTTTCATATTTAAATTCATGAATATATTATTTTATCGACTATTGGCTATCCAGAAGAGAGACCAAGGTGTTATTTTCCAGATCAACTTGAAGTACCTTTCGCCGACTGTCTTCAGAAGTACATGTCGGAATGAAGTAATGTAGGCATGAAGTAATTTCTATGAGGGGGACCCCCCCCCCAAAAAAAAACATCTAAATTTTTTTGATAAATTGGGTTTCTCTAGATTCCTCTCTTATTGGAATTATTACGGAGTCACTGGTGTGGTGCCCTGTGATTGGATGAAAAACAACCAATCACGGGCTGCCATTCTAGTTTCCTCCCCGACCCCCATTTGCGCGGCCCCTTCGAACTTTCGGCCTCTTTTGCGGTTGGGACCTGATTGCGAGTACATCCATTTCGCCAGCTCTCCGCCACCAGAAATACGGGACGCACATGGAGTCCAAGCCGTAATAGCAGCACAGACCAACAAGGCCGCACCTTTTCTCTTTCATACCAACTAAGGACACAGGAAAGATTTAATTGATAAACGGACACATCACATCTGTGAGATAAGTTTCCCGCAAACCCAATTGTTTGCAACACCTTTATTTTCCTTTTTGTAAATACAGTTTTTTTATAACATTTAACTCTGTGTTTGTTTTTCCTTTCTTCTTGACGTCGTCACATTACTTTGTTACCTCAAACGTTTGGGAAATCCCAATAATTTGCAAACAATTGAAACTAGCCTTTTACGCTAGAGACTAAAAATAAAACGTGGAATAATTTAACACGAAATAGATTTGTGTAAATTCAATTCAACCGTGACGTCGCTTAAGGAAGGGAATACAAGCCTATGCTATTTTGGTGTTACTACTGGAACTGTAGAGGTTAATTTCGTCCGTCCCCCCTTTTTTTCTTTCTTTCCTTCCGTTTCCTTCCTTTATTTTGCTTGTAGATATTTGCTCTCAGCAGTATGAATGATTTTAAACAGATAAAGGGCGTTAGAGCCTTGATTTTTAATAGAGATTCCTTTAAAAGGAAAATTACTTCGGCCGTTGATTTAATGTCAGCAGAAGTGTCGCTCAATAACATTTGTTTTAAAAGGCAAGAAATTCTTATTAACAAATGGTTGACGGAGGTCGACGTAATTAATAATAGAATAAGTGAAGCCTGTGAAAAGGCCGATATCAATTTAGAAGATAGCGGTATGTTGGAAGACGAAAAGTTACAGGTGGAGTTCGTTTACAACATATTCAAAAGGCTCACTGAACTGGAAGAGAATATTTCTCCTTCCAATAAAGAATCTGTCCTAGTACAAAATCCACAAATGCCACTCGCAGCCGCGTGCGTTTCAGTGGCATAAGAGCTGGTAAATTTGAATTTAAAAATTTCCTAGCTCAATTTGAGAATTGTGTGGACGCCGTACATTCAAAAAAAGCCAAACTATCACTTTTAAAAAGTTTTTTGACAGGTTACGCGTCTCAGTTAGTGTATGACCTCTCGTTAGAAGATGAAAACTTTGAAGTGGCCATCAATTTATTGAGAAAGGAGTTTTTGGATATTCCTCTCATTATCGATGAAATTTTTAAACAACTGCTGGGTAATACTCCTAAATATGACCCAGAGTTTGCTAACATAAAAAGTTTTTTGTCAGAAATAAAGGCTGACCTAGCTGAACTAAAGACTTCGTATGGTCTGGATTTTTTTGTAAGAAAACACTCCTGGCTACGAACTGATTAGCCATGTAATTTTGTCGAAATTACCCCCCAACTCTTCACAAAGAGATAATAAGAAAAGTTGATAGTAACTATCCAAAAATTAATCAGATCTTTGATAGTTATAATGAGGTCATAAAAACCTTGATAAAAACCAGTTTTAAAAAAACTCCAAATTCCCACCAAGACATTTCAAATCTAGGGAAGGAAATTATAATAAAAATAATAATGTAAGGAAGGGTGTCCCAACGTTGGAAAACTTTGCTATAAAATCTAGCAAAGTTACTAAGCATTGCAGATTTTTGCACAAAAAAATGACATTCGTGTACATGGCCTTTTAGGCATTGATGTGATTCAATTCATGAAGAACATCAAAATGATAGACTGCATGCAGGGCTCTGCATGGGAGTTTCCTGCAGGCATTTCCCCGTTTGGCAATTGCCAACATTTTTTGTATGATAAACAGTGTAATCCTAAGAAGATTAAGAATAAGGATCTCCACAATTATCATGCCATAGTCTCCAAATACTCTACGTGCTCAGACATTAGGGTAAATTTTGTAATGAACCCGATAAAGAGCTACCCTGATCCCCTTGCTGAAATATTTGATGAGAGTCAAGTAGAAAGAAATTTAGAGAAAATGTTTGATGTAGATTCTCTAGGTATATCATCGAAAGACGAGGCTACTTGTAATTATGACAAGAGTAAAATTATGGAATTTGAAAATTCCATTGAATTTAAAAATAATGCGTATCATGTAAAACTCCCCTGGCATGATGACAAAATCAAGTCTGTACCTTCCAATCACAGAATTGCACTTTCAGTGCTAAACGGAGTAGTTGATGCTGCAAATTCAAAATCTTCTAATGATGTACCAAATACTAATAGCTCATCTGTTCCAATGAAACAACGTCCTAAAAGGACTAAAAATTTAAAAAGTAGTAAAAACTCTCTTAATAACCCCTATATATACTATTAAATTCAGTTTATCTAAAACAATCTTCACATACCTTAGCTTATAGGTACTTATTGTAAAAAAGAAGAAAAATAATAACTGTTAATGATATCCTACCTTATTATTGAAGGGATGAAATCTCTATAGTCCTATTGGTGCACCAAAATGAGAATTTTTTACATACAAAATAAATCACTACACTCACTTCTTTCAAACCTTTAAGCTCTTTGTGAATACAATCTTCACCTCTTCTATATTCTAGTATGTTTGCCTTAAAAAAAAAATCAATTTTCCTGTGAACTTTATTATTGGCTATGTTTGCCTTCAAAAAATCAATTTTCCTAAGAGCTTTATTATTGGCTATGTTTGCCTTCAAAAAATCAATTTTCCTAAGAGCTTTATTATTGGCTATGTTTGCCTTCAAAAAATCAATTTTCCTAAGAACTTTATTATTGGCCATGTTTGCCTTCAAAAAAAAAATCAATTTTCCTGTGAACTATGTTTGCCCTCAAAAAAAAAAAAATCAATTTTCCTGTGAACTTTATTATTGGCTATGTTTGCCTTTAAAAAAATTTATTTTTCCTGTGGACCTTATTATTGGCTATGTTTGCCTTAAAAAAAAATCTTTTTCCTGTGAACTTTATTATTGGCTATGTTTGCCTTCAAGAAAAAAATCAATTTTCCTGTGAACTTTATTATTGGCTATGTTTGCCTTCAAAAAAAAATCTATTTTTCCTGTGGACTTTATTATTGGCTATGTTTGACTTCAAAAGAAAAAAATCAATTTTCCTATGAACTTTTATTGGCTATGGTTGCCTTCAAGCAAAAAAAAATGACTACGTGGGCAGAACGAGTCACAGATTGGAGGTCAGAATTTCCCAACATGTCCCTTTATATATACGTAGGTTAGAATCCTCTGCACGATCACGTGTTTCTGATACCGCGATCGGTGATTATCTGACCAGTTCAAATAAATGTGCGAGTGAGTACACACCGGAGTGCTTCTCTATTTTGCACACGGTCTGTTCAACATCTCGAATTCTTGGAGGCCCTTACAATAAACTGTTGCAGACCTGTTCTTTGCAAACAGATGGACCACATACGTTCGTTGAACGCTTTTAAACAGGCGCCACCAGGTTAATCTCTACGCGGTGGTGTTTTTCCCCCTCATAGAAATTACTTCATGCCAACATTACTTCATTCCGACATTTACTTCTGAAGACAGTCGGCGAAACGTACTTCAAGTTTCTTCGCCGTTCCCCCTTTTCTTTTCTCTCTTTCTCCCCCTTTTAGTCGATCTTCTTCCTTTTCAATTTATTTTTCTTACTTTTAGTCGATCCTGTTTCTTTTTACATTATAGTCGATCTTTTTTTATAAGGTTTAAAACCAAATGCCCCACTTCGCTTTTAAATATATATATATATATATATATATATATATATATATATATATATATAACAAAGCAGAGGGCGGCGGGGTGGGTAAAGTGGTAGCCCTCAATATATTTAAGGCTTTTAACAGGTTATGGCACAATGGTCTTCTAAGGAAAATTAAATCATATGGTTACAGAACGTAATTAAATCCTTCTTAAGTAAGAGAAGAATCGAGGTTGTCTTTGACAGTCGTACATCTAAAAAATACGATATAAATGCGAGAGTACCTCAGCGGTCTATCCATTATTATTCCTAATATTCATAAATGACCTCCCTGATAAAAATGTTTCTGAGATGGGTATATTTACTGATGACACTACGCTCTATAACAGGCACGCGGGGAAAACAAATGAACACATATCTAAGGAAATAGCAGATACACTCGGGGATGACATCCAATCAGTAGTGGAATGAAGACAAAAATGGATGGTCACATTCAATGCTGCCAGGACTAAACTTGTTTCCTTCAATAATTACAAGAAATCTTTTCTACCACCCATAGCAATGGCCAAAAACACATTACCTGAAAGTACTTCCTTTAAACTCCTCGGCCTAACGTTTACAGGGAACATGAGTTGTAACAGATACATTGAGAGCATTGCCAAGGCTGCTGAGAATAAGGTGGGATGTCTCTACCGTGATAGAAAACTACTAACGCCTGAAATTATCCTGTATCTCTGTAAGACCATCATTCGCCCATATATGGAATACTGTTGTCACATTTGGGCTGGTGCATCTGCTACTTGTCTCTCACTCCTGGACAGGGTTCAAAAGAGAGTCACCAACCTGATAGGTCCTGAATTTTCATCTAGGCTTCAGCTTCTGTCCTCTTGACGAAATATTGTATCCCTCTGCCTATTCTACAAGTGTTTTAATGGTGAATGCTCAGACGAATTACAAGCACTTCTACCCACTCGACGTAACTACCCCTAACAAAACCGACAAGCAGCTTAATCCCACCTCCACACAGTAGAGATTCCTAGATGTAAGAAAGCCATTCTACTTCAATAGTTTCTTCCACAGAACTGGTAGACTTTGGAACTCCCTTCCTGGATTCTGATTTCCCAACTGTACTGACATGCAGAAGTTCAAATGTAATGTGAACAGACGTGCTTATCTCCCTTCATAATACCCCTGCAACTTATGTCTCTGATAGTAGCCTCCTACCTCAAAATTGCACTGTGCCTTGTTTGGGGTGAAAACTGAATTAAAAAAAATGGGTATCATGTGGTCCTCAGAATCATGCATTTGCAAGTTCCAGTATGTCTCATAGGTGACGTCTGTTGTGTCCATGAGTAGCATATCATCACAATGCCTAGCAGTTAAATATAGATGACCTACGGACGAATAAAGGTATGAAACTATTTCCATATTCCTCCGAGCTATGTAGCATAAAATCTTTTGTGATATAAAATCTTTTGATAACCCGCTAGGCAACATATACACTTTTTAGTGCTGTCACTATATAACACAACGTCTAACTTTCTTTTTAAAAAATCATAGTTTCGATATCTTCTAAAATGATTCGACAGTTATTTTGCCGGGACGAGTAGATAATTTAGAATTTTGTGGTTTTAGATTTCTTGGTTTCATTTTGGATTAGTTTGTACATTCGAGGGTTCTCCTTCAGATTTTAGCTGTTTTCAGCATTACGGTTCTTGCATAATCTAATCTTCCCTTGATTCCAATTTCTCCCAGATTTTTTTTCAAAATCTTTAGGCCTGTTTCTAATGCTCCTATAATTATTAGCATCATATTTATTTTCTATATGTTCCATATTTTCTTCAGTTTTCTGGCAAGCTCCATATATTTGTATCATTTTTCTGGCTCTTTAGATTTTGACTCTGTGAAGACATCCAAATCTACAATTTCTTTCTTTCTTGTAAATCATTATAACGTTTTGTTCTGTTTTGTTGTGTAGCAGGGCATCATATCGGTGATACATAATACAGAGATAACGATAGTGATGATGAGGGAGAGAAGACATATATTTTACATCATGACGACGACTGTGACAATTCTTGGGGACTTAATACTAATGCGGCCTGGAAGATATATGACGCAACAATTCTTATGCACATATAGTGAGGAGGAGATACTTTACAAGATGATAAAACACCTTTACTTTTTTGTTGTAAAGAATGATGAGAGGAGACACCACAAAACATGGTGCATTTTTTATTCATCTGATCGGCCGGTCAATGACGTCAGCAATTCAAACTTGGGTCTACATGAATTAATCTTCTACCCTTCGCTTCTAAGGGATCTCTCCAACTGCCTATCTCTCATTAACTGTTGACTGTGTGTGTGTGTGTGTGTGCGTGTGTGTGTGTGTGTGTGGCAAAAAAATTGAAAAATATCATCTATTTCTTGTTTCTTTAATTGTTTTTTCTAGTGTATAGTGCTTTTGATTATCTTGATAAGTTTCAATTTTAAAGATACTATATGTTTCTTTGCAATTAGCTCTTTTTCTCTCTCAATATATATATATATATATTTATATATATATATGTATAATTATATATATATATATAGAGAGAGAGAGAGAGAGAGAGGAAGAAGTGCATAAATAAATCGATAACTATATATAAAGAAGCAAAACATGAGTCATATTAGAAAAACTTTTTATTTTCATATATCAATGAAAATGCAATGTATTATGAGCAATAATTTGAAAAAAAAACGTATGAAATATAAATGCAAGTTTTTATTTAATGATTTCATAAAATGCAATTTCTTTTACTTTATTTTTTTCTATTTGGTCGTAAGGATCAAATTTCGGTTGGGTAACCCTCTGCCGGTCCAAATTGCACCCCAAACGCTGTAATGAAAACGTTGGACACAGTAATGAAAAGAATCAAAACGATAACGATGTTGTTGATGA